>NW_018406415.1:316297-323003 GCF_002113885.1 Mizuhopecten yessoensis
CCCCCCCCCAAAAAAAAGAAGAAATATTGGTATAAACTAGGAGGATGAAAGATGAAAAAATGTACAACAATGCTATGTATCGTCGGAAAGTTTGATTGTTTTTCCTTTCAATAACATTCTATATCCATGTGAAATATCTTGGAAATATATATACTCCTTACGCAGACATGTTTTCCATTTCCCCTAAAACACACGTCTAATAATACTCTCTACATACCTAGTGTAACAAAATTCCAGGTCCCTTCTGTGGTAGGGTCAGACTGGGAACTACGTCAGAATTTATAAATCGACATGTCATACAATTTAAACTAGGTTCAATTTCTATGTAGGTAGATTAATCTGGTATGTGATCCATACATCTGATAATGCGTTATCTAGTCGGTGAAAGGTACGAGATAATTTACCTTCATATTGTTTATTATTGCCTAATCCTGTAGGTAATCCATTCGGTACAGCTCGGCCGACACACGGAAGGGATATCGCCCGAGGTCCATTACAAGTGGACTTTTAATTTGTTTGTTACGATCTGTTCCTAATGATTTTTTTGTGGTTGAAACGAAAACCTGATTTGACATGTAATTAACAAACTTGGAGTGTACATTTCGTTGTTTAGCGAGGAAATTGATTATGTTAAGTACACAAGTTTGTGTAAACACCACTTCCGTGTCTAAATAGATACGATCCAAATTACGGACACAATTATAAATACAAGAAAATCCGGACTCGTACAGCAGAACCTTGTTAATCCGGAATTGAACAACGGAAACTCGCTGATTCTAACTACAGCTGCGGGACTTCGTTAATCCGGATTGGTATTATGGAATCTCGTTTACAATGGAACCCTGTCAATAAGTGGAACCTTACACATCGTTCAAATTATTAAGTGATGACGTTGTAAGCAGTATTAGACCTATTTGTTGGTTTTTAGATTATCAATCTATATGTGTAACGATGGTTTGTGTGGCATTAGGCGAGACGAATAAGAGACGGATACTATATTAATTTGGTTTGTTTTGGCTATATATCGGGCTATGCGAATACGAAATAGATCAACGAACATGGATTACGCTTTACTGTTACTTGACAAACATAAAATACATTAATATATGGACTGACGAAACTGACAAGACAGTGATAACTTGTTTTCATATTCACCACTGCAGGTCGGGATTTAGAGAAGATTATACATGCTGTTAGCCTGTTACCCGCTGAGTGATTTGTAAGAGGCGACCAATATAGGGAACCCCTGCAGAATTGGGTATTGTTTTAATTAATGCTTTCTACTTTTAAATACGAACGCGACCAAAATTAGTCTGCTGCACGCATCGCAACATTCGTTGTCTTACATATTATCACCTTTATCACCGCTTTGTTTCCTAAAGCCTCACTAGGTAATATATCGTTGTTGGCCTTGATGTTGAGCGTTCGCCCAAACTGGTAAGGTTATATATAGGTTCTATCCCCTGACCGGGACAAATAAAAATCCTTTGAATTAGTACCGACGCGGAGGCTGCTCTCTGCGTGGCGTTCAGCTGTAAATTGGTAGTGGTACTGACTGGTTTTACCTGTTCAGTATAATGTGACCGGATGAAATACTGTGCTGTGTGCTTTCGATATGGTATTTCAGTGAGGTAGCACTCCAAAGTTGGCATCAGGTTCGCGCTATCGGAAGGAGGCAAATATATCGACATTTCATTTATTTAACAGACGGATGCACTTCAGCTGTTTATGGGACTAAATCCAATAAACTAAATTACATACATGTATTATTTACTCTAGTGTTTAAGCGAACTAGCAATACCACACAAAGTTAGAGGTAGTTAATAGACTTGTGTGTCGCCACAAAACGGTCACCAGAAGTAAACACACAAAATCTAAACTACACATTCCCTCTAACGAAAGTGTACAAGGTACGGCCTATTTATTTTTGCTTTATAGACAATATATCCGGACGCTGTAGGGGCTGATTCAATGTGATAACACTTGATTGTACTTGAACGTCGTATCAGATCATACTTGTTTTAACATAAATTCATTCAGAACACTTTAAGAATAGGACGCGGAAGTTAAACAGATGCTACACTTCAATCACATTCACAGTTTTGGGAAGGATCTGTCCATTCTTCCTTGACGGATAGTCATATTGATAAAGATAATTTCCGCGTGCAGAGCGTAGAATAAACCTGTCGAGTATTCGACATACTTTCAAGCCTCTAGCCTCTTTTACCGGCCCTTTTGTCTAATTTAAGTTTATTGTAGATCCCAAATGGTGTCGGATAAAACAGTTTATCATATTCGACAGGTAGTCGGTTTGACAGATTCCACTTGATTCCACAGTGTCTTATTAGACAGGATGTATTGACTTTAATTAATTTTCAGAGTGTGTACCTTGGAATACTACTTTTAATTAGATGTCACAGGTTGTCGGATTGGAGAAGTATTGTAACTTTCAGAAGTTCATGTCGGAATAGTGCGTTTTTTATTAGATGCCACAGGTTGTCGGATTAGACAGCTTTCACTGTTATTGTGTACTTTAAATTTAATATTATTTCTTAAAGTAGAAATTGCAAACATATTTAAACAAGAAGAACGTTACTTATGAGGAAACAAACACTGCCGCCACTTATACGATAACACCTCCTGTTTTCTATGTATAAATTATGACCCAAACAAAATCTTCTAGGTACCGTTGAACTATTCACACCAGCTCCGATTTAAATATCCTAGAAATATAATAAAAATGTCGCAGTATATCAATTATTAATTTAATGTAAAGATAACGCTAGAGAAAGTAAATGGGGTATAAATTGCTAAACAGTATAACGGCGGTGTTGCCGTACCAGACACTCGCCTTGTATATCGACCGTCAGATCGATAGGTGTCCGCCGTCCAGATCCGGTGTCCCCCCGAAGCGTTGCATGTAAAAAAACCCACAGCACTGTGGCGGATTGCTATTGTCGTGACGTCACTGACCTTTGACTTAATGACGTCTCTTACCATTCCACTAGCTCGTGCAATGATTGCGACTCGAGTTCGCAGTTTTGGTTGGTGACAGTTTTAGAGATGTAAAATAAACTATGCTTTTAGATAATAGTGTACCCAACTCTTCCACCGACAAACACACACATACACACTTTAAATTCCTCCTGATTTCGACTATAACAGTTTATATTTCCAAGACCCCCCCCCCCCCCCCCCCCCCCCTTATTTTTCTTAAACAACCAACAGTGATCGGAGACTCTCCGAAACTCCGAATTTCCGTCGTTTTAAATATAAATGTTTGTTATAGAAAATACATAGAGACTAGTTTTCCCGACTGTGTTGATAATCATATGTACATTTTATACATGCTAAAATATATACTTACCTGACCAAAAAAATGCACAAAAATAAACATTAATATGCTATATAATCCCGAGCTCATAACGACAATTTGTTTTAGACATTAGTATGCTTTTTTTATTATTGATTTGCACTTATATTTGGGTTCAAAGACTGCGTGATTGCATACAGTATTTATAACTTGTTTTTAAACAGACTCGAATAGAATCATCATTAATACATTATATTTAGTTAATGCAAAATGACAAAGCTGAAGGCAGTTATTTTGATTTGCCCACTGGAAGTGCAAGTGTCCTCACAATCGGGATACATGAAACGTTTGAACTTTGACATTTAAAGTTATTTAACATTAAATCGGTGGAAACTGTTTATTTTGTAATACTTAATGGTCGTAATGTGTTCAGGGTATCCTCGTTATCCGATTAAGCGGAACATTCGCTTTCTCGATTATCTTTTATTTTAATTTCGGTCAAATAAGATGTGTTTACAATGCATACCGCTTGTCACTTTGCCAGTTACATATGTATACAAATGACATCAGAACCTACTATACGATATTGACACATTACTGTGAAATAAGTCTGTTGCCGTGGAGATACTTAGCATTTTTATTTGGTTACTTTCTGATCCCTTTCCCATCAGTGTTTCTCCTGTTTCCAACATACAGTTTACCCAACTCCCATCCCTACCCAATCCAAACCCCACACCCAACAGCTCCACCTCAACCACTCCCAAACCTCACACCCCACACCCCAACTCCAAATACCCAGTCAAAACCTCACACCCCACACCTCCACACAAACCCACCAAGTCCAAACCTTTCAACCCTCACCTCTACCTCAACCACTCCCAAACCTCACACCCCACACCTCCATATCAACCACTCCCAACCCTCACATCCCACCCCTCCACCTCAATCACTCCCAAACCTCACACCCCCACACTTCCACCTAAACCACTCCCAAACCTCACAACCCACACCTCCACCCCAATCACTCCCAAACCTCACGCCCCACACCTCCACCTCAATCACTCCCAAACCTCACGCCCCACACCTCCACCTCAACCACTCCCAAACCTCACACCCCCCACCTCCACCTCAACCACTCCCAAACCTCAAACACCACACCTCCCCCTCAACCACTCCCAAACCTCAAACACCACACCTCCACCTCAACCACTCCCAACCCTCACACCCCACATCTCCACCTCAACCCCTCCCAAACCTCACACCCCACATCTCCACCTCAACCCCTCCCAAACCTCAAACACCACACCTCCCCCTCAACCACTCCCAAACCTCCCATCCCACACCTCCACCTCAATCACTCCCAAACCTCACACCCCACACCTCCCCCTCAACCACTCCCAAACCTCAAACACCACACCTCCACCTCAACCACTCCCAAACCCCACACCCCACACCTCCCCCTCAACCACTCCCAAACCTCCCATCCCACACCTCCACCTCAATCACTCCCAAACCTCACGCCCCACACCTCCACCTCAATCACTCCCAAACCTCACACCCCACACTTCCACCTAAACCACTCCCAAACCTCACAACCCACACCTCCACCCCAATCACTCCCAAACCTCACACCCCACACCTCCACCTCAACCACTCCCAACCCTCACACCCCACATCTCCACCTCAACCCCTCCCAAACCTCAAACACCACACCTCCACCTCAACCACTCCCAAACCTCTCACCCCACATCTCCCCCTCAACCACTCCCAAACCTCACCCCCCACCCCTCCATATCAACCACTCCCAAACCTCACATCCCACCCCTCCACCTCAATCACTCCCAAACCTCACACCCCCACACTTCCACCTAAACCACTCCCAAACCTCACAACCCACACCTCCACCCCAATCACTCCCAAACCTCACGCCCCACACCTCCACCTCAACCACTCCCAAACCCCACACCCCACACCTCCACCTCAACCACACCCAAACCTCACATCCCACCCCTCCACCTCAATCACTCCCAAACCTCACACCCCACACCTCCATATCAACCACTCCCAAACCTCACACCCCACATCTCCACCCCACCCACCCAGTCCAAACCTCACACCCCCCACCTCCACCTCAACCACTCCCAAACCCCACACCCCACACCTCCCCCTCAACCACTCCCAAACCTCCCATCCCACACCTCCACCTCAATCACTCCCAAACCTCACGCCCCACACCTCCACCTCAACCACTCCCAAACCCCACACCCCACACCTCCCCCTCAACCACTCCCAAACCTCCCATCCCACACCTCCACCTCAATCACTCCCAAACCTCACACCCCCACACTTCCACCTAAACCACTCCCAAACCTCACAACCCACACCTCCACCTCAACCACTCCCAAACCCCACGCCCCACACCTCCACCTCAACCACTCCCAACCCTCACACCCCACATCTCCACCTCAACCCCTCCCAAACCTCACACCCCACATCTCCACCCCACCCACCCAGTCCAAACCTCACACCCCACACCTCCACCTCAATCACTCCTAAACCTCACACCCCAACCCCGAACTACCCAACCCAAACCTCACGCCCCTACACCCCCACCCCACCCAATCCAAACATCATACCTCACATCTCCACCCCAACCCCCACCCACCAAATCCAAACTCACACCACTACACCCCCACCCCCCCCAATCCAATCATCACACCCCACAACCGACCCCACACCAAACCTCTTACCCCTACATCACCATACACCTCAACCCCCCACCCCATCCAATTCAAACTTCACATCCCTACACCCCCAACCCCACCCAATCCAAACCACACACCCCACACCCCTCCCGCCTCTTTTCCTCGAAAAAACTTAGTATTTTTGACAATGGTATGATCCACTGATCATACACACAGACATATATAATTATTCAAATAACAAGTTTGTTATAAAATGTGTTCAACAGCCGCCCAGTCTGTTACAGTCAGCCCATCACGGTTTGAAATTAAGTTAGTACTGTATTCTGTTGCATTATACGAGTCCGCTGGGGGAAAATGACACTTGCTAAAATGAATAACCAAAACATCAGCAATACCTTACATACGAATGCACGCGCGGTCAGTGATACCTGCCGATCGATCTACTAAGTAATTAAGAGTCTGTGGTGCGCATTGGGTGTCTATAGTCCCACGGTTGTCAAGGACGTGCTTAGTAACAAGGTTTTGACGGCGGTGTTCTTGGTTACAGGGACATGACGTATATGTACTTAGCTACAAGGACGTGACGGAGATATACTTAGTTACAAGGACGGGACGGAGATATACTTAGTTACAAGGACGGGACGGAGATGCACTTAGCTACAAGGACGTGACGGAGATATACTTAGTT
>NW_018406415.1:323783-404993 GCF_002113885.1 Mizuhopecten yessoensis
AATCCAAACTCACACCACTACACCCCCACCCCACCCAATCCAATCATCACACCCCACAACCGACCCCACACCAAACCTCTTACCCCTACATCACCATACACCTCAACCCCCCACCCCATCCAATTCAAACTTCACATCCCTACACCCCCAACCCCACCCAATCCAAACCACACACCCCACACCCCTCCCGCCTCTTTTCCTCGAAAAAACTTAGTATTTTTGACAATGGTATGATCCACTGATCATACACACAGACATATATAATTATTCAAATAACAAGTTTGTTATAAAATGTGTTCAACAGCCGCCCAGTCTGTTACAGTCAGCCCATCACGGTTTGAAATTAAGTTAGTACTGTATTCTGTTGCATTATACGAGTCCGCTGGGGGAAAATGACACTTGCTAAAATGAATAACCAAAACATCAGCAATACCTTACATACGAATGCACGCGCGGTCAGTGATACCTGCCGATCGATCTACTAAGTAATTAAGAGTCTGTGGTGCGCATTGGGTGTCTATAGTCCCACGGTTGTCAAGGACGTGCTTAGTAACAAGGTTTTGACGGCGGTGTTCTTGGTTACAGGGACATGACGTATATGTACTTAGCTACAAGGACGTGACGGAGATATACTTAGTTACAAGGACGGGACGGAGATATACTTAGTTACAAGGACGGGACGGAGATGCACTTAGCTACAAGGACGTGACGGAGATATACTTAGTTACAAGGACGTGACGGAGATATACTAAGTTACAAGGACGTGACGGAGATATACTTAATTACAAGGACGAAACCGAGATATACTTAGTTACAAGGACGTGACGGGGAAGTACTTAGTTACAAGGACATGACGGGGGTGTACTTTGTCACAAGGACGTGACGGGGATGTACTTTGTTACAAGGACGTGACGGGAAAGTACTTAGTTACAAGGACGTGACGGGGAAGTACTTAGTTACAAGGACGTGACGGGGAAATACTTAGTTACAAGGACTTGACGGGGATGTACTTTATTACAAGGACATGACGGTGATGTACTTAATTACAAGGACGAAACAGAGATATACTTAGTTACAAGGACTTGACGTGATTGTACTTTGTTACAAGACATGAGGGGGTGTACTTTGTTACAAGGAAATGACGGGGATGTACTTAGTGACAAGGACGTGACGTGATTATACTTAGTTACAAGGACGGGACGGAGATATACTAAGTTACAAGGACGTGACGGAGATGTACTTTGTTACAAGTTAGTTACAAGGACGTGACGTTATTGTACTTTGTTACAAGGTAACAAGGTTTTGACGGCGGTGTTCTTGGTTACAGGGACATGACGGGGATGTTCTTTGTTACAAAGGACATGACGGGGATTTACTTTGTTACAAGGACGTGTCGTGATTGTACGTTGTTACAAGGACATGAGGGGGATGTACTTAGTTACAAGGGGGGGGCGGGGAGGTACTTTGTTACAAGGATATGACGGGGATGTACTTTATTACAAGGACATGACGGAGGTGTTCTTAGTTACAATGACGTGACGTGATTGTACTTAGTTCCAAGGACATGACGGGGATGAACTTTGTTACAAGGACTTGACGGGGATGTACTTTATTACAAGGACATGACGGAGGTGTTCTTAGTTACAATGACGTGACGTGATTGTACTTAGTTCCAAGGCCGTGACGGGGATGTACTGTGTTACAAGGACATGACTGGGATGTACTTTGTTACTAGGACATGACGGGGATGTAGTTTGTTTCAAGGACATGACGGGGAGGTACTTTGTTACAAGGAAATGACGGGGATGTACTTAGATAGGAGGACGTGACGGGATTGTACTTTGTTACAAAGACATGACGGGGGCGTACTTAGTTACAAGGACGCGACGGGGATGTACTTTGTAATAAGGACATGACGGGGCTGTACTTTGTTACAAGGTCGTGACGGGGATGTACTGTGTTACAAGGACATGACTGGGATGTACTTTGTTACTAGGACATGACGGGGATGGACTTTGTTACAAGGACATGGCGGGGATGTACTTTGTTATAAGGCCATGGCGGGTATGTACTTTGTTACAAGTTAGTTACAAGGACGTGGCGGGGATGTACTTTGTTTCAAGGATGTGACGGGAAAGTACTTAGTTAAAAGGACAAGACGGGGCTGTACTTTGTTACAAGGCCGTGACGGGGATGTACTTAGCTACAAGGACGTGACGGAGATGTACTTTGTTACAATCACGTCACGTCATTGTAACTAAGAACACCACCGTCATGTCCTTGTAAAAAAGTACAATCACGTCAAGTCCTTGTAACAAAGGACATCCCCGTCATGTCCTTGTGACAAAGTACATCCCCGTCACGACCTTGTAACAAAGTACACCCCGTCATGTCTTGTAACAAAGCACCCTCGTCATGTCCTCGTATTGAAGTACATCACCGTCATGTCCTTGTAACTAAGAACACCTCCGTCATGTCCTTGTAACAAAGTACTTCCCCGCCACGTCCTTGTAACTAACTTGTAACAAAGTACATACCCGTCACGTCCTTGTAGCAAAGTACATCCCCGTCAGGTCCTTGTAACTAAGTACATCTACGTCACGTCCTTGTACCTACGTACATCACCGTCATGTCCTTGTAAAAAAGTACAATCACGTCACATCCTTGTAACAAAGTACATACCCGTCACGTCCTTGTAGCTAAGTACACATCCCCGTCATGTCCGTGTAACAAAGTACATCCCCCTCATGTCCTTGTAACAACGTACAATCACGACACGTCCTTGTAACAAAGGACATCCCCGTCATGTCCGTGTAACAAAGTACATCCCCATCATGTCCTTGTAACAACGTACAATCACGACACGTCCTTGTAACAAAGAACATCCCCATCATGTCCTTGTAACTAAGTAGAATCACGTCACGTCCTTGTCACTAAGTATATCCCCGTCACGTCCTTGTAAGTAAGTACAATCACGTCACGTCCTTGTTACTAAGTACATCCCCGTCAAGCCCTTGTAACAAACTACATCACCGTCATGTCCTTGTAATAAAGTACATCCCCGTCAAGCCCTTGTAACAAACTACATCCCCGTCACGTCTTTGTAACTAAGTACAATCACGGCACGTCCTTGTAACTAACTTGTAACAAAGTACATCTCCGTCACGTCCTTGTAACCAAGTACATCCCCGTCATGCCCTTGTAACAAACTTTAAGTACATCACCGTCGTGTCCTTGTAACTAAGTTCTTCCCCGTCACGTCCTTGTCACTAAGTACATCCCCGTCAAGTCCTTGTAACTAAGTATAATCACGTCACGTCCTTGTCACTAAGTATATCCCCGTCACGTCCTTGTCACTAAGTATATCCCCGTCACGTCCTTGTCACTAAGTACATCCCCGTCATATCCTTGTAACAAAGTACTTCCCCGTCACGCCCTTGTAACTAAGTACTCCCCCGTCATGTCTTTGTAACAAAGTACATCTCCGTCACGTCCTTGTAGCAAAGTACATCCCCGTCCAGTCCGTGTAACAAAGTACATCCCCATCACGTCCTTGTGACAAAGGACACCCCCGGCATGTCCTTGGAACTAAGTACTTCCCCGTCACGCCCTTGTAACTAAGTACTCCCCCGTCATGTCTTTGTAACTATATCTCCATCATGTCCTTGTAACTAAGAACACCGCCGTCATGTCCTTGTAACACAGTACATCCCCGTCACGCCCTTGTAACTAAGTACTCCCCCGTCATGTCTTTGTAACAAAGTACAATAACGTCACGTCCTTGTAATACTTAGTTACAAGGACTTGACGGGGATGTACTTAGCTACAAGGACGTGACGGGCAAGTACTTAGTTACAAGGACCTGACGGGGATGTACTTTGCTACAAGGACGTGACGGGAAAGTACTTAGTTACAAGGGCGTGACGGGGATGTACTTTATTACAAGGACATGACGGAGGTGTTCTTAGTTACAAGGACATGCCGGGGGTGTACTTTGTCACAAGGAAGTGACGGGGATGTACTTAGCTACAAGGACGTGACGGGCAAGTACTTAGTTACAAGCACGTGACGGGGAAGTACTTTCTTACAAGCACGTGACGGGGAAGTACTTAGTTACAAGGGGGGGGCGGGGAGGTACTTTGTTACAAGGATGTGACGTGATTGTACTTACTTACAAGGACGTGACGGGCAAGTACTTAGTTACAAGGACGGGACGGGGGGGTACTTTGTTACAAGGAAATGACGGGGATGTACTTGGTTACAAGACATGACGGGGTGTACTTTGTTACAAGGAGGTGACGGGAAAGTACTTAGTTAAAAGGACAAGACGGGGCTGTACTTTGTTACAAGACATGTCGGGGATGTACTTTGTTTCAAGGATGTGACGGGAAAGTACTTAGTTAAAAGGACAAGACGGGGCTGTACTTTGTTACAAGGCCATGACGGGGATGTACTTAGTGACAAGGACGTGACGTGATTGAGCTTAGTTACAAGGACGTAACGGGGATGTACTTTGTTTCAAGGATGTGACGGGAAAGTACTTAGTTAAAAGGACAAGACGGGGCTGTACTTTGTTACAAGACATGACGGGGATGTACTTTGTTACAAGACATGACGGGGATGTACTTTATTACAAGGACATGACGGTGATGTACTTAATTACAAGGACGTGACGTAGATGTACTTAGTTACAAGGACTTGACGGGGATGTACTTAGTAACAAGGACGTGACGTGATTGTGCTTAGTTACAAGGACGTGACGTGATTGTGCTTAGTAACAATATCCTGACGGAGATATTCTTAGTTACAAGGACATGATGGAGATATAGAGGATATTTAATGGTGTCTTCAATAATAACAAATATATTTCACTCGTGTGGCTAACATTGATATTTTTCACGAGGGCGCAGCACAATGGAAAAATATCAAAGTATTAGCCACACGAGTGAAATATGTTTGTTATTACTGAAGACACCATTACATTTTCTATTTATTACATTTTTAACGCATAAAACATGAAAAATGTAATGTATTTAAAAAGGGCAGTAATCAGAAGCGTAATAATTAGCGCCAAATTCTAAAGACGTCATGTTTGACAACAATCTGCGCGCCATTTTGAATGGGATACTCAACGCAATTCCGACGTTTTCTGCTATTTTCTGGTATGATTGCTTATAAAAATGGAATTTATTGTTTATTTATGTATTATTCATTTGAATCTTAACAAAAAATCGTTGCATTTGAATGAATCGAATAGAAGATACCGTTATGATTGGTCAATACCGAAAAGTGACTTTGGTTATTTGTCACAGTGTGAAAGAAATCAGTCTTATCAAGTTGATAGAATCCGACATTTCACTGACAAAAATGTAATAAATAGGTTTTATGCAATGACCTCACGGACGTATACGTAGTTTGCTGATATCCAGTTCATATCTTGTTTCGTTCATTCCATTAAAATCCGGGATATGACACACACTCTCGGATAGTCTGTCAAATATCTACGTGCTTTGAGCACACAAAAATCAATGATGATATTTCCAACAATACAATAATGGTATTACAGGAAATAACAAGTGATATTTTGCTTCACGGATTGGCGATTTCTATTGTTATTTTCCCGGCTCTGTGGGAGGTTAATATCAATCGGACGGTTGCATGAGTAACGTTAAACAAAGGAACTGTTGGAGAGTGGGGTTAAGGGAAATAACCGCCCCCAGATCGTGTCAACATATAGAACTGATCGATTACGTATCAATTCTTTCTCGATTAATCGAAAAACATTTCCAATACTTCGTTTGGACACCTACAGTGTAGTTCCTATCAGGTTAACGACCATTCTACTGCCGCAATATTACGTTAATCACGTGTATTTACAACCGGCTACAAGCTAAAGGAAACAACTATTATCACGCCAATATTTTTTGCGTTGTTTTTGTGGGCAAAATCCTGAAAATGAAATTATTTAAAGCACGTACATGTATAAGACTGGGAAGGGAACAGCGTGATATTGAACATGTATATCATTGAAAACGAATTGTCTCCCTACGTGTTGCTATGGTAACGAGTAGCCGTGATACATATAATGATGTTGTATGATATGTATTTAATGGAACTAAGACAACAATTTTTGACTGTTTGTAGCCCTTTTAGACCATATCATCGCAAGCTGAGTTTGAAGTCATTATTACATAAGAAACTGGTACCGATTTAATATTTCTATATCCGTTCATACTGTCCTCATAAATTGTCTAAAATACTGCTTGTTGTTGAACTGGGGTTATGCTGATGTTGTGATAGATAACTCAAAGTATTTTTTTTTTATTTAAACACTATTATAGTATGAAATTCATGTAAAACTGCAAAAAAAAAAAAAAAAAAAAAAGGTTTTGGCATTATTTAAAATGCAATTAACAGTATTATGAAAAGAACTTAACTTACGCGTTTACATGAGTACACCCTGTACGTGTAAATTATCGACTGTAGACGAACGTAACGACGTTTAGACGTAAAGCATTAACACAATTCTAATTAACTAACGTCAAATTGGTAAACTGTCAAATGAATCTGGAATTTATATCATAATAATGTAAATGTTCGAATAATTCTGTCATATGGCTCTGACCGAGGCCACGCATTGAATGACAAAGGTACATTCACGTGTATATGATAGTGAAAAGTCTCTCCTCCTAGATCAGAAGTAACATACAAGCCTCCTTTTCTCAGTAGTAACATACCAGCATACAACATGTTCGAGTGACAGTTATGCTAATAGCCTGTAGGACATACGAATTTGACCTTTGACGTTTAAACAGGTGAATCGTCAAAGGAACGTTGTGTAAACTTGGTATACAGCGCATGGACTTTGTCCGGACGGCCAGACAATCCCAGGTCAATCTCGCTTTAATTCGTCTGAATCGTTTGACATGACGTTTTTGACCCAAATATATCCTCAAGTCACGCGGAATAATGAAAAGTTTACCAAGGGTGATAAGTCAAGTGACGTGTCTGAATTGTCAAATAAGCGGATTATCGTAATAATACATGGGATTAATAAAGATTATAAAGTCAATATGAAAAGAAAAGGTGCGATAATTAATCCCGTATCGTAGCTTACCTGTTTATATTTTGATGTCTGGATCAATTTTAGACAAGTCGCGTTATAAGGACAGTCTAGCCGAAATATTCTAGACCAAATATCTTCAAACTGTCTAAATCCATACATAGTTACTGTTTTATATATAGTTCATGTGTCATATAGTCCTTAACTTTGAAATAAAAGTGTGATTAATTCCACCTAAGAGATAAGCCGTCTGTAGCCTCTAATTTACTTAATTCCCTAAGCACGTCTTTGTTTACCTCAATAGACTGTCTACAAAGAATAATTATGTCTCCTAAACGAGTTTGGTGACTTAATCTTTTTGCTGTGTTGCTAATTGTTATTCTTCCTCTTTTTATCCTTATCTTTTTCCGTTGAATAATTTCCGGACATGTTCTCGGAAAGTACTGGTCGGATACTTAATTAAGTAGCTACACATGAGCATGGATGGGCATGCGTAGATAGATGTACGTAATCTGAAATTTTGCGACAGATCGATCATGACCGCCGACATGGCCGCCGTGTGGTCTCTGTCTGATTGAAACATTTATGGGTGTTCGACAAGGTGATGCAGACGGTCCCTCACTGTTTCTGATTTTGCTCAAACTTAATATATAAGTGTATCATGGCATTGCAAATTCTTTTCCATTCATAAGGTTCACGTAGCCGTCTCCCTTACCAATAAAACGTGTTGTTGACTTGATTAAAACCATTTTTTGGTTATTTCTTTACTTATGGAGCGAATCTCTTTAACATTTCCGCGCCTTCACCCCTATCCCAAAGGAAGTCCATGTATGATATAAGCATAAAAATAAGGGGATAGATTGTTTTTAGGATCCCCTGTACAGCTGCTAAAAACTGAAATTATGAATTGAAAACAGTTTTACTGGAATGAAAATGGCAGTAATAAATCATATCTGAAAAAAAATCCGCATAAATTGTGTAACATTTATAAAAAAACCACAAGATAAATGCAACACGTCAAGGCTGGAATTCAAAATATTAACCCCAGATCACAAATTGGTAGGTCATACCAGCTGATCATGAACTACCTGGTCAGCGGTAGACCACGGTCCAGTTCCACTACAGATACCGAAAGCGAAGTAAAAGGGAGGTTATTGTTGTATGAAAACTGTAGTGGAATTCTCTGCTGTTTTATCTATAGTGGGACACGAAGCCTTAATATACAGTACAAACATTAAATATACAAAATTCGTGGCTCGTAGATAGTCCAATCAATAAAAGAGTAAACAATTTTACTTGTGATTAACAGGGAATATTTTCCCGTTGGACACCCAGGACGTATGATTATTGTATAAACATTTTAACGGGAAATGCGTAAAAAAATAGATAGATACCAAACACGATATGATTATCGCCATCGATCACCGTTTTAATCTGAATTAAACCGTCAAAACGGGAAATTTTATAATAATGTTTTGCAATGTTGTTTATATTGACAATGACGTAACCATTGTTCATAGTTTTTCATGGTGATGTGAACTTTCCTATCTAACAGCGCAGTCTTTTAACCAAATTGGATTGTGGGCTGTAGTGTTAATTAAATGTAAATTGATACCACCAGGCGGCGCATGCAGTCACGCGACTGAAACCCCTGATGATCTAAGTCAGTAAAGCGCTTGATAATGATTAGACGAAGAAGATCCAGTTCAAAATTTGAAGGAGGTCCTAATTCAAACCACATGCCTCTCAGATAAGGCCAATTTTGAAACCTCTGTATCTACAATTAAAAAGCTGTACAAAATCTCCAAATTGTCGTAATTTTCAAGAGAGCGGTTAATGGATTCTTGAACATTGTACACGTGTACAAAATCCACACAGCAGACTGCAGGGCCCGGATCTCTTTCCCCCAAATAGGCTATACTTGGGTATCGCGTGACGTCACGATTTACTGGGCCGCACACTGGACGGCAACTCGCGAGACTCGGCGACTCCGCGAGTTGAGAGTTCACTGTGAATCGAATGAGGCAATGACGACCATTAGCAGGTGTAAACAATCGACAANTCAGTCGTAATCAGGTTCAAAATTTGATATTATTCGAACAACATATCGCAGGAAACAAGAAATATTTTTTTCGAGGTTTATGAACATTGGGATAAGAAACCGTTAAGTCAACTTGTGATGAGTGTTTAGTGTAAAAACATTTTGCCGGGAAGGGTACTTCTGAGATTAAGGGATAGAGAAGAGAGGGGAGGGTGTGTGTATGCGCATGTGTGCTGAAACGATACATTAGTAGGAAACGGCTAAATACTGAAGATGGTGTTTTTAATCAAATCAGTTTTATCTATATCCCCTACTTACATCCAAAGGTTGTACCACCACAGAAACAGTTCCAGCTTCTTAGCGGTGAACAAAACTGAACATGTATTGTCAGTATAACATGTGTACACCACTTCCTGTCTGACAACACAATATTGATATCCATACGAAACAGGGAAACTTACAGGAAAATCACTCCCTGTATGATCACGCCAGTAAGCTGACGTAGCCGGAATGTCTCCGGTCCACTTCCTGTTTTAACAAAACTTCCGGTGTCGTCATCAAACGCGTCAAAGCTCATGTCACTGTTTTTAAACCGAAAAATAATTTAAAAAAAACCTAAAAAACCTTACACAATGAACTGAAGTCTCAACAAGATTTATATGAATATATTGATGTATTTGATGCTTAGCCCCGACTAGTGTGAAATGGTTATACAGTATACAGCCTGCCAGAGATGTTTAAATATAACGGGTAATGTGTATAGCTTTCTAAAACATACATTAACAATGCAGAACGTTTGGTATATTTGTCAAATCAAAAAGATTTATTTCATCACTAAGGTAGATTTGGAAGAATGGGGAAAATTAGTTAAAACAACCATATATGTACACAAACACAGACACAGGGATGGTTCTGTATGGCTGTTTTGTGGTTTTTTTCTGGTGAGGAATTTTTCTCTATTATCTTAAAAGAGTCGTTATAACACGCGATACCTGTAATGTCTTCAGGGAAAATGTAGCGCAGATTTTAGTCCCGCTGGTTACATTTTCCAAGAAGCAAAGATTTGTTCATGAAGTCTCAGAACCTGGACATATAGGAACACACACTTTCCGTACACAACCATAATAGTGACAAGGACACGGCTGTTCAAGGCAGGTTAGCTTAACCAGTCGTTAAAACAAGTGCTTAAAATGCGATATTTGAGAACTATCTAGGGAAACATATTTTTTGTATGTTTTGTCGATTATTTTGTCTCTCTTTATATGAAGTACTAGTCCTGAAATTCAATGTATTTGAATAAATATTTGATAAAATCATGCAGTAACTAGTCATATTAAGCTAGTCATGTCTTTGAATAAAACTGTTCAAACAGTGTTTACATTTGATAAGTAAACATGTAATGCTCCAGGTAGTGTGAAAGGTCCTATTCTTTACTTTTAACAATATGATCCCATATCTACGTGAAAACATCATAAAAAATATGTACTGTAGTATTTTATAAACTAGTAATATTAGTTTGCAACGAGTGATATAAACAAATATGATTTGATTGGTCACTGAATTCACTTGAATAGCTTTTCCATGAAGGTTAATTTAAATTCCACGAAAATGTTAATTGGTGTTCAATAGTGGCTTCAATAATAAGATACCACCGTATGCTATATGGAAACTTGCTTAACGCTTTCCACAATACAGTCCATGTTTTAAGTAATTTGTTAAACTCTGTGTTGAAATGCCCGAAAATGAAAATGTATATATCTGTGTCATTACTGTGGATCTATGATCAAAGATATTATTATGCATATAGTGTACTGGAATGTTCACACACAGAGCTATTACGTGACCAGCTCTGGTGTGTACTCAGTACTGTAAAAGATATATATTTCGTGTTTTATCTTAATGTAATGTCTAATTACCATCTACTTCATGTTCTTCTTGGTGGTATGAACTGAAGGACTTTAGAATTGAATCCATTGTTATTATTACTAAAATTCTTTAACAAAGTGGTATTGTGTAATTTATCCTTAGATATTTGAATGCTGTATACTGAGTAATATGTATGTGATCACCAATTTACAGTGTGTGTACTTCACGCTTCAGCAAGATTAATGCATGAAATACATACATTTTTGTATTCATATTAGTAGGCAAGCATTTCCTACGTCTTTCCTGTTATACCATTGCACAATTAGTGCAACTTACTACCATTCATAATATTGTTTGTATTGTATGAATTAATCTTGTGATATGTATTACTACAACTGAAATCATTGCATGGTTGCTCTGTTTGTTCAAGTTAATTATTATATTGTATGTTGTGTATTTCACACCACTGTATGACTATATGTATGACTTCTTGCAACGGGTTCTACTCAATGTATGATTGTATTGTAAGACTTATGTAACAGTAATACTGTCTATAATAATGCTGTATAATTTATAGTGTGATGCTTGTAATTCTGTTTATCACAATGTTGTATGATTGCTTAGTACGAGAAGTGTATTACTGTCTATACTATTATATGATAATGTAGTTTGAGGAGTGTAAATATGTCTATTATATCAATGTGTGATGTAATGTANTGTGGCCATGAGTGTGAATGCATTTTCTTCTCTTTCAGTAGTGTTGAATTGTACGTGTATTGTTCGTTATTTCTGTAACTTTTCATTTCTGGAGGAAATAAAGGGAATGATGACCATATAGACCAATACGTATATCTATGTACTGTAAACCTCTTTAGAGTGGCTTAGTTTAGCTAGATTTATTTTTATCATAACCAAGCTTATCTTCCTCGAAATACTCATTAAAAATTACACCCATTGACACACGACTTAAAATCCCGGTATGGCAAACAAGGATTGACGTTTGGTCCGTTGCTATTTTGGCGTTTCCGATTGTGTAGCGATTTGTTTTATTTCTAACTATTTCAAACTGACCCAAAACACGACAGTTAATAGTGACTCACTAACAGGAGAGTGACTATCCAAACAGACCTCGTGATATCATCAAGGACAAAAATACGCTTCTTGTTTCGCTTCACCGTTTCATTCCGAATCAAAACCGAAAAATATGGAATAGTTGATGTGTTTTGTGTGTTCTTATTTTACATCAAGAAATCATTTTATAATATCATGTTCAAAAGTATCCTAGATTTCAGTAAATCTATCAGTTCTTATACAGTCAGAAATCCTAATAGTGAAACAAAATTCTGTATAGAAATAGATGTGTTGTGTTGTTTACACCCACCTCAGACAAAGCCAAGCCTTTATTTCACCGTATGCTATTACGTATTACGTGTATGTTTATTTAGCTGGCTAACTGTTTTAAGTCTAACGTCATTGTTTTTTTCGAAATTGTATCCTCATATGTCGAACAGGAAGATATCGATTGAATGGTTATAATTACACAATGCTTACGTCAAACACGTGGTTGACCATGAGTGTAAACTTCTAGGTATACGTGATCGAATGTGGATTTCCAATATACAGAATAGTCACGTGTACCTTTATGAATATATTTATATACCTGTGTTCATCTACCTGTAATAAGTATATACCTACGTGAATCGACCTTTACCAATACGATTAACGTCAATTAACGCCTACACGATTTATCATTTTATCTCACTAGGAGCTTTAATGTTGGTCAAAGAAACAACCCACGTTTACTGATGAATAAAGAAATAGGAAAGTGTTTGTTTTTGAAGGAGATATGGAGAAAGATGGAAAGAGAGAGGAAAGAGAAAGTGATGAGGCAGTTTATCATCATCCAGCAATACTGTCACACTGGAAGTAAAATGTCTGTCAGTTTTTTAGAGTCCAGGGTCGAATGTCAGCTTAATTTAATTCAATTTAATTAACGTCAGTTTTTATCGACAAATTTTCAATCCAGAAGTAAGTGTTGATTTACATGTCCTCAAAAGACAAATACAGCAAAAAAAAAAAAAAAAATGATTGGTAATTTTGAGACATTTCGATCAAATAAATTTAGAATAATTTATTTTCCATCGTTACAAATTTTTATAAAATTGTGCATTTTAATTATTTCTGGAAAATTGTATTGAATAATACGACATAAATTTTGGAATAACCTTCAAGTCATTGACAAAAGAGTAAAAGAATATGATAAATTACCAGAGAAAGCACGTGGGTTTTCATCGTGTTGTACTGCGCTGCACTGATAAGTATACGAAGCCTTGTTTTCGATACTACTTTGCCCTCCAGCAGTTTTCATTGACTTTATTTTTAGACTAATGGAAAATTTTAATATCTGTCTAAAAATAGAATCAGTAGGCGTATCTAACGACCAGACACAGGTAAAACAGGGACACCACGTTTAAGGGCGCACGTTCTTTTAATTAAATACATCAAAATGACCTACACTAGACACATTATGTGATGTAAAAGTGCCTGGATATTATAAATGTTGTTGCTTTTTGTCACTGGAAGCGCTCCCATTACACGCAGACTTCAGCAACACGAGTTGACGAATCTGTTCAAAACGGCGGGTCGTTTCTGGCAGCGTAATGCACTCGAACTTAAATTTTCTTTTTATTCTCATAAAATGATCGAAATATTGATCTACAAATTTCGGAGAGAGCGTTTTATAATGGTATAATTCCCAGAGTCCACCCAACAGATGTCGATATTAGTAGTAAATTAAAACGAGGGTCCCATGGGAGCTCCCTGTTGTCATGACAGAGTAAATCTATAAAGCCATTACCGACAGATTAAGGAGAGAAGCAAATATTTTTCATAGACGGGTGGTTTTATAGAAAGTCGTTATCATAAAGGAACGAGTATTGGGGAATAATTGAATAATCAATGCAGGATGGTCTATACACTGTACTGGGCTGACTGTGTGGAAATCCCTGTCGCTACGACCGTGATGTCGGTGTTGATTAGTTGGTAGATGTAGGGGGATAAATAGGTATTACATGTATATGTAGCTATTTATATCAAACAAATGATAGCTTTACACACGTGTTAATTACATACAGGGGGTAACTTACTTAGTATATTACACGGAATGATGTACTTACCACATTATATATACATATATATCGGTATATTCTACCAAACGAGTGAAATATACATGTTTATTATATTCAACGAGAAAACCATTAAATTCTTCATTTATAACATTTATTTTAAAGTAACACGACGGAACGTCATTCTACCGTTTGTTGCTTTTACCTGTTAAGATTTCCAAACGAAGATGATGTCAATTGTGTATTCACGCAAAAACCACACTGTACGTTGCAAAGATGTATACCATGACAACAACATATTCTAACCACAGACATAAATGACAATACATTGTGCATAAATGACAATACATTGTACATAAATTACAATAATTACAACACATTGTACATACATCACAAAACATTGCACATAAGTTACAATACATTGTGCATAAATTGTAATATACCTCTCTGTGTTCTACCGTTGCTTCATCTGCACTTGAAACTGGAAATCTACGTAGCGAATAGAAAGCACCATTCTGATTGGACAATACTAAAAGTGTAATTTTTACACGTGAAGATATACTATTTCTTATACAGCTTTACTGCAGTGAAAATATAAATGTTCATAAAATGTACATTTCCTGATATTTCACTGGCGAAATTGTAATAGATATGTATATGCTATATACGTTATATCTTTGTTTATATGTTCTGTTATCAGTGATATGGCTACAGCTTAACGAACAGAGCACAATAAACTGACTACACGTATTTAGTTAAGTACAGTGGGTCTAGGAGGATAGGTCAGTTAAACAATTAATATCGACTATTAATGTTTGATAAGCTCATGCTTAAACCTTAATATCTTAAAAGAAAATGTCAGCTTCTTCATCTAGACTGTTTGCTATCTGACATGAACCGTAAGAGATCATCTCTAAATGTTGTCCTGATTTGTAGAGACACGCGACTGCAACGTTAACAGACTGCGTCGGCAATAAACGAGAAAAAGAGTTCCATTTCAGAGTTAACTTTGGATTTCGAGTATATTCTCTTCTATACTGAAGATAAAGCAACAAAAAGGAGGAATTTTCTGGCTTAGAATTACTCCCCTTGTCAAGGTAATCTTCTATCATTTTGGTGCTACATTATAATGTCATTATAATTCTTGCGTTGCAACATCGGAGACGATTAGGATTAGAGCTAGGTTGCTGTATTTTGGTTTGGTTTTTCTTCTTTTTTCTTCATTTTTGTTTTCAAATAATCCAATTTCGAAATTCTGTAAAATGCATTGCCAAATGGGATTTAAATGGATCGGGTATTTGTTTCTTTAAAACTTATATTTAAGCTTGTCTGTCGCTTATGTAATAAAGTTAAAAAATCATCGAAGAAGGTCGATTTAACAATGGCGGGCGACATACATATATAACGCACCATGAGGCAAGGCGACAAAAATAGCATACTCGGAAACGTAATACGATTTCCATACCAGTCATACATTGTATGAAATCGAACAGGTAGGGTTCAAAGAGGGGATACATGATCTATCAACATAAATAGGCCGAAGTTCTTTTATTTTTTTTATTTTTTTCAAGATTTAAGATGTGTTCGGCAGCATGATCCCAGACAGTCATGATGTCAAAATGGCCAAGTCTGGTGAAAGCGGCATACATACAGTGTGATATGGTAGGGAAAATATCAACAGTTCCAAGCACACTGTATGTGATCAGATAAATTCATTAATAAAAACGAGTTTGGACTAAAGAAAAATGAATCTAAATGATGAAAGAAAATATAAGCAGCACACGAAATTTGAGCACCCTGCTACGTAGGTGTCATTATAATTCTTGCGTTGCAACATCGAAAACGATTAGGAATCAACGGGGTAAAATCCTGAGTTATATCGCTGTATTTTGGTTTATTTTTCTTCTTTTTTTCCCCCGTACATTTTTGTTTTGAAATAATCCAATTTCAAAGTTCTATAGAATGCATTGCGAAACGGGTTTTACACTTTTTGTATATGGGATACTGCTTTAAAATCAAGCGTATTTGTAACAGTCTCCTTTCGGCCATACTGACGCACCCTTTCCCACGTTTAATACTGCTGAGTACAATTCATGTATTTGCAACACAGGGATCGGGTGTTTGTTGCTTTAAAACTTATATTTAAGTTTGTCTGTCGCTTACGTAATACAGGTAAACATCACTGAAGTAGGTCGATTTAACAATGGCAGATGACATACATAACACACTATGAGGCAAGCCGACAAAAATAGCATACTCGGAAACGTGATACGATTTCCATACCAGTAGTGTACACACCCGGTATCGTTCAGACGGAACTTGCACAGGTAGGGTTCATAGAGGGGTCGGGTACTGTATGTCTGTAGAATATAAATTACCTATCAACATAAATAGGCCGAAGTTCTCTTTATTTTTTTTTCAAGATTTAAGACATGTTTGACAGCATGATCCCAGACAGTCATGATGTCAAAATTGGCTACGTTTGGTGGAAGATTTAAAACATACATACGGTGTGATATGGTAGGAAAAAATATCAACAGTTCCAGGTGTGTGATAAGATACATTAATTAATAAAAAAGATTTTGAACCAGAGAAAAATAAATGTAGATTATGAAAGAAATGCAATCAACGCAGTTTAATTTAATGTACCCTGAGCATTCGAATTTGGAAAAAAAGTTTATACATGGGTCCTACAACAGTCATCTCCTGTGATTTCCAACCCTAACCCTAAAGGGGATAGGATTCTGAACGGAAGGAGATTAGTTTGATAACGGAGCACAACAGAGCACAATAAACTGACTACACGTATTTAGTTAAGTACAGTGGGTCTAGGAGGATAGGTCAGTTAAACAATTAATATCGACTATTAATGTTTAATAAGCTCATGCTTAAACCTTAATATCTTAAAAGAAAATGTCAGCTTCTTCATCTAGACTGTTTGCTATCTGACATGAACCGTAAGAGATCATCTCTAAATGTTGTCTCTAGTTTGATAACGGAGCTGGGTTTAGGATTTTGTGTTAGATAGGGAGGTAAACTACATCAAAGAAAGCATTCTCAACTTAACCCAAACATCTGTTCACGCTTCAATTAGTCTTGTAAAGCTAACAAGGGATACATTTTTTTATTTTTTTTTTACCTCAGTTTACTTTCATAACCAATATACCCCCACCGATGAGTAACAAAACATGAAAACATCATACACTAAAAAGATAAACGATCTGAACATAGGGGTCGCTACGGTTCCGGGAGAATCTCGCGCTTATTCACGTGCTGGGATCATGCCCTCGCTCATACACTAAAAATTGACGTGTCTTGTAGAAAGTGATTACAACACAGCTCGTTACATGTAGTAAAATCCGCATGTAGTATGTTTATATTGATTCGCCTTGATAATGAGTAAAATAGATTAACGAGACCATTACCCGGTAATTCAGAACTGGTTGCAATGTTTATGGTAACACTTTCTGCGAACAAAACAAACGTCTCCGTGACTGCAACTGCTGGAACTTGACAATGGACTGAAATTTATTTGGCTATCATAGAAAGGATTAACGACGGATGCTCTGATTGATTAAAAGGTGCCCGGGGTCTGTATGAGATATTTTTACCTGAATAAATATGTAGTTTTCGATTTGTTCTTGACTTTTCAAAATGGCACTGTTTATTGACTGCGGCGCTGACCACTGTTGTTTAAAGAAACAAAATATGGTTGCCATCTAAGTTTTTATGCTAGGTGAACATTGGAGCTAAAGAAAATGTTTATTTTCATCTTTTACGCAAACACGAGTAAATCAATCTTAGCGTGGTAGGGACTATCGTGAGTTTTGGCTCCTTGATAGCACAAATGTAACGAAGCGACCTATTTTCTCGAAACAGATCCAACTGAAAATATATCCGAAAAATATTCAAAAAATTCGATGAGCTACCAGATATTCATGTGCTTAAAAATAGTTGTACGTTTACTAAGTTAGATGGTGCAATAAATCGGCACGGAGCATATAAATATATATATCAATGTCGTGTATGATATCTTTTCATATTGATATATATTTGATAAACTATTATTTTCAGTAATATTTAATGAACGATTTCAGTGTAAGTTAAACATCATCGACAATGTAAGGAAAGACCCCTATGCGTCACTTTTTCCTAAGCAAACGTACCATAGAATTACTCCGGTATAAACCGCACCCCTCCTCAACCCCTATCCACACGTACCCACCACTATCACCATAGTGACCTATAGTCTCATCGACAGCCATCCCAGAATTTGACCCCAGAACATGCTGCTTGACCCTGGTTATACTAGCCCGTTTGATAAGAAAATAGAAAGCAATATCTGATTCAGCCGACATATTTCATTTATCGGATAAGATAATGCAGTTAGATATAAATATATTGTTTTACATTTTGCAGATTCGATAACCTTGACCTTGGGACATTTAAGGTCATTTGTCTTTCCCTGCTGATAAGATATCAGGTACACAGTGCAGTATTCATATATGTCACAAGTTCACTGTCTAAGTTAAGCCAAATTATCAAATATAGTTTTACAATATATACATTTGGATATGTTCAAAAATATTAGTATTTCGTTATATACCATTTGAAGGTGTCAATTTAATATTATAGATCATGTACATTTTTTAAACATAAGGAAAATACCACATATTAATAGCCTTACCATTAAACAACTGACTCCTGAATTTAACTGGTACTGAGCTTTTAAATCATATTCACATGTCATGGTGAATTAAGTGGTTTCCCACTTTAATCCCCCCCCCCCCCCCCCCCTGCACACACCGACACATTTTAATTGTTTCCATACGTACACCCCGAGTGTTTGTCATCATGAACAGCACACCCTTATTGTGATATCCATGTATTGGCTCCGTCGTGTTACAGTTAAGGAGAGAAGTTAGAAATTTAAAAGTCCATGCTAACATTAAATGATCGTTTCCTTTAATGACCCAAATTATTAAGCCAGGTATTGGTTGACGAGCTATTTTATTTAAAAAAAAAATCACTGATGTAATGATTTAAATCCAAGTTTATTTGTACCAGGACAAGTAAGATTATTCTACAACAACAACATGATGATAACAAATCGTTCCTCAAAATGACAATTTTGAGGATGTTTTGTCTAGTAGGTATACACGAAGATAAAGGGGAAACAAAAACATATTTTCAATCCAGGCCAAAGGAGTTGTTTTTGTTTGATTGTTATAGTGATTGATATTTTATCAGGTTAAAAAGATGGTAGAAAATGTTACGCCTCGCAGAACGCACCTTATTTCGAACTACCTTATATTTTGTTCGCTGTATACTGCAGGGAGTAGAATTATCTCCCCTCTCTTTGTTTTTGAGTCTATTAAACCAATTCTCTATTGTTGTAGTGACTGTTATATTGATGTTCCCCCTCCCCCTCTCCCTTTTCTTGAAATATCATAACTTTCAAAAACTTGCTACCAAAGTCCTTAAAAATTGTAGTTGTTATTCCCTGCTTAACGTTCAGCATTTATGGTAATGACAACAACTTGTTTACCCGATGTCACTATCATGTGATCGGGTGGAATGCTGTGCTGGGTGCCTTCGGCATGGTATTTCAGTGAGGTAGCACACTGACGTCGGCATTAGATCCGCGCTATCACAAGGAGGAAAATACGCCAACATACCCTGCCTCCAGCATAACACACATATAGTAACGTCCTTAAAGGACATTAGTTGTTGATAGGACGTTAAACAAAATACAACCAAACCAAAACCAGCAGTGAACACTTGCACTTCATACATGCCTTTAATACACTTATAATGTAGTCACTTAAAGTCAGGAAATTTATTTCATAATCACAAAATCCTCAGCATCAGGACCAATTAAACTGAACTGTTCCTCTTTGTAATTTCATTATCATTATAAAAGGATAATTATTGTCGGCATTGCTTTGATTTGCTCTGCTTTTGTTTCCTACTTTTTTGCGCGTGTTTCTTTTTTGCTTGTTGTTTTTGCTTTTTCGAAAAAAATGTTAATACCATGATATCTTGTTCACACGTTTTCCTTTTATAAACGATATGTGCGGACTTTCCTAGGTTTCCCTTAATAAGAAATTACGGTGTGTCGGTACTTTGTAGATTCGATTTTATACCCTAATACACTGAAGTATCACGTAGTATAGAAGCTAAACTCTGATTCATGTGCTTTAAAAGTCTTGTTGTATCGCCATAAAAGGGAACAGAAAATAAAAATCATCAATAAGACAGAAAAAAATCCAAACAAGCTCTATATAAAGACAAATATAAAAAGTCAATGTGAGACAGTGTAAAGCGTATACTAGGGACTGATAGCGCGTGCTGATCATGAACTGTACTACCTTACCACTCCATTAGGCTTCAGTGTGGCTTTCAAGCCTTTGACTAAGTGCCATTGTCAATGTTTACACAGAATTCTACTCTGTAAATGTAGATACTTATTGACAAGACTGAGCACCAATGCTAGTCGATAATTTACCGGAAGTCAGTAAAATTAGACCGGAAGGACGCCCATGTCTATCCTACCGGATGTTGTTGACGCACCAGGTGTAGATTGGTCTACCATTAACGGGTTTTCAATCAATATGTCAACGAAAGCATTGTATACCGCTTTATACATTCAGCGTTGTATACCCGTTTACATGGCGATTACTTACTATAACGAAACACTTAAAATCAACCAATAAACCTAGCTTTAATGTACTTTAACGGGATTTTATTTTACATTTGCACCAAACGTGCAGCTGCTGTGATTTGTAACTTGATTTTGTCCCTTTTCGGGACTGAAATGCCCTTACTTACACCATGGTATTTTTCATGATTTGAAATATGTAAATTATGAATAAACATAAACTGCATACAATTAAACACTTTGTTAATGAGATCAGAAACACGTGTTCATCTCTTTTCGTGTAAATAGAAGCTACGGAATGCTATGACTTCCAAACGACACTGCACGTACAAATGAAGCTAAGAATAAATTGTCATTGGAACATCGTCAAAAACCCCGGAGTGAGGAAAGTGTCAAGGGCAGATATACTGAGAGCCGACATTGGTTACAAGGGTTGCTGGTGTGTATAGCTACGGACAATGAGGCAAGCTTCCAACTTATATCGAGTGAACCCCTCCCAACCCGAGGCCTCTTGACCGCTCACTACAAGTACCGCTGTCCAGATTTAGATTTGAGCTCTCGGATTGTCCAGAAACATCGATATCATGACGATAATTACGGTATAGGCATTCCTATGTAAGCACCACCAGCGTGTGGTTGAACGAGTCATGAACTATGAACAGCGTTTATAACAATAATAAACGCAAATCGTAAAATGACAAAAGCACACGATATAACGCAAAATACACAACATATAGTGACAAATACACACAATATAATGACAAATCCCTACCATGTAATGATAAATGCTCATCATATCATGACATAATCACACGATATAATGACAAATACACACAATATAATGACAAATACACACAATATAATGACAAATACACACAATATAATGACAAATGCACACGACATAATGACAAATGCACACCATCTATTGACAAATCGTCCATTGGTTTGATGTCACATACTTTGTATTGGTCAGTATGACTGTTCTTCTAAGCCGAAGTGTACAATTTGAAACCTGCAGCAAAACATGTTAGAAAATCTCGCACCCAAACATTCGTATTGAAAATCTTATTGTTTAAGCATATTATTGTTGAAGCATATAATGAAACACTTATGGACTTTGTGATGGAAATATGATGTGATATGAACCTGAAGCTTCGCCTCGGTTAATATAAATCTAACAGGTTCATAAAACATCATAAACACCATCACAAAAGTCCATAATTGTATGATTTGATCGCCGGGTTAAAATTATATTCTGGTAGTTTGTTTTAATATCTTCTGACCCTACCATACGAATAGTCATACAAGTTCGATACTACCACAAGATCGGTGACGTTTATGTTTGGTTCGATTTTCTAGAAATTCCAGGGGATTACCAGTCTGACGTTACGTTCTCTGCAGAAAGAAAGTGGGAGTAACCCGTGAAAATTCGAGAATGTGATCTCGCGATCGAGGCACCACCGGATACCACAATACGACCAAACAAAAACGTACACGTTATTTTCTCACTGTGAACGAAAGGTTCAGCGACCCCAGACTGTCATTTATAATACAGGGTTAGAGGCAATGTTTTAAAGTGCTATCACATTGTTTATCGCATTTCACAAGAAATAAGGTTGGCGAACTCTAAGTACTATACATGTATGTATATATATTGCTATTTTAGCGCATAGGTGATACATTGTAATGTGTATAACGTTCCACGTTTTTACCCAAGTGGCGGATCAATATCTATTTGCAGAGGATTTTCATGTAAAAGTATCCACAGAGGTACATGAGGTTCAATCATTATTACAGAAATGTGAAGACCTTTTTCTAATGTATAAGGAACAGCGTTAGACTCGTTAGGGATAGAATCTCCCCTCCCCCACCCATCAAATGGTAGTATTTAGTAGTGTTACCACCTAAACCACAAACATAGTCCTCACACATCAGAATAGCTCCAAACACAAGCATCATATCAAAGATCTTAATGTCCCTATATCATATTTTCTTGTCAACGCACGCGCAATATACAATGCCATGACAAATAAGGTTGAATTAGCTATGAATGAAATATCTAAATTGAAAATAAATAATTACGTGTAAAAACGCTTCAGTCTTTAAAGCCCCTGTTGAAACCATAGCTTATGCAAACTTTAAAAAAAGAAAGCAAAATCTGTGTATTACCTTAAATCTGGTCACTTTATAAAAATAAATGGTTACATCAAGCATTCCGTCGCTTGGTACCGCGAAGTGAGTCTAAATGTAAATTTTAGCGTTGTTACTGGAACCTTTTTATGTCATATTATTGGTCAAATTTAAGATAAGTGTTTCTATTAAGTGTGGCCACGGTGTCGTCCTGAAATATGACACCGATGAAATTGATCATTTTAGATATAACATTGATATTTATTTCCGACAAATGTGTCTATTCCATATTCCCTTGTTATCGCCTGGGTGCGTTTTTCACTCATGACGATGTTGTCTGTTGTCAATCCTAAGGTAAAGCTTTATTATGTACGTGTTTATGCAGTATTTATAACAAAAGGTAATCGTCGTTATAATTCCAGTTTAATTCTTATTGTGACTTCATTTATATGTAATACAAGAAATGTCATTTGTTTTGCTGCTTATCAGCTCCAAAAAAGCTTGATAATACTTTTAAAAGATACATGCATAACACGACATATTTATGAAGTTATAAGTTGCATATTAAAACATCCCCGATAAGACTAGATGTTTATAAAAATAAAATGCGATCACATGAAGACCATAACATGCACCCTTGGTATATTTCATGATTGAATAAAAAAAAAGACAAGAAAAAAATGAAATTGAACACTTGTAAAACTGACTAAACTTTGAACCATTGTACCGTGAAACACTAAATGCGCTTAGACCTAAGGTTTCACTTTAAGTACTCGTCTGTTGGGTCACTGTACCGAGGACATTTCAACCCCTCGGGTCAAACAAACGTTTGATCCCAATCGTTTAGAAAGTGTGTTAATCGTTCGTAAGGACGCTTAACTTTTGATAGTTTCGTTTCTTTATAGATACGTTAAAGCAATGCACTTAAACTACATTAACGCCATGTGACTGTGTGTAGTAAAAGTGCACAAAGTCCATTTTTTTTTACGTCATATGTTATGCTCTTAGTACTGCTTCGGTCATTGTACTTTTAAGATAAAAGTTTAAAACATTGCCTCTAGCCGTTAATTTTCCTGGTGGACGTCTCTAAGCTAAAGGTTATTGAACTTGTAAAGGTGCGGCATGTTATTGTAAAGGGATAGTATCATTCACGTGTTAATTATCTTGCCATTTCTATAACATGGATTTATCCAAAATAAACACTGTCACTACTCGACCCCAACATGTCCCTGGTATGGTAGTTAACGGATACCCGGACTTCACCAGGCGTCCAACTGTCAACATGTCCCTGGTATGGTAATTAACGGATACCCGAAATACACCAGGCGTCCAGCTGTCAACATGTCTCTGGTATGGTAGTTANCATAATGACAAATGCACACCATCTATTGACAAATCGTCCATTGGTTTGATGTCACATACTTTGTATTGGTCAGTATGACTGTTCTTCTAAGCCGAAGTGTACAATTTGAAACCTGCAGCAAAACATGTTAGAAAATCTCGCACCCAAACATTCGTATTGAAAATCTTATTGTTTAAGCATATTATTGTTGAAGCATATAATGAAACACTTATGGACTTTGTGATGGAAATATGATGTGATATGAACCTGAAGCTTCGCCTCGGTTAATATAAATCTAACAGGTTCATAAAACATCATAAACACCATCACAAAAGTCCATAATTGTATGATTTGATCGCCGGGTTAAAATTATATTCTGGTAGTTTGTTTTAATATCTTCTGACCCTACCATACGAATAGTCATACAAGTTCGATACTACCACAAGATCGGTGACGTTTATGTTTGGTTCGATTTTCTAGAAATTCCAGGGGATTACCAGTCTGACGTTACGTTCTCTGCAGAAAGAAAGTGGGAGTAACCCGTGAAAATTCGAGAATGTGATCTCGCGATCGAGGCACCACCGGATACCACAATACGACCAAACAAAAACGTACACGTTATTTTCTCACTGTGAACGAAAGGTTCAGCGACCCCAGACTGTCATTTATAATACAGGGTTAGAGGCAATGTTTTAAAGTGCTATCACATTGTTTATCGCATTTCACAAGAAATAAGGTTGGCGAACTCTAAGTACTATACATGTATGTATATATATTGCTATTTTAGCGCATAGGTGATACATTGTAATGTGTATAACGTTCCACGTTTTTACCCAAGTGGCGGATCAATATCTATTTGCAGAGGATTTTCATGTAAAAGTATCCACAGAGGTACATGAGGTTCAATCATTATTACAGAAATGTGAAGACCTTTTTCTAATGTATAAGGAACAGCGTTAGACTCGTTAGGGATAGAATCTCCCCTCCCCCACCCATCAAATGGTAGTATTTAGTAGTGTTACCACCTAAACCACAAACATAGTCCTCACACATCAGAATAGCTCCAAACACAAGCATCATATCAAAGATCTTAATGTCCCTATATCATATTTTCTTGTCAACGCACGCGCAATATACAATGCCATGACAAATAAGGTTGAATTAGCTATGAATGAAATATCTAAATTGAAAATAAATAATTACGTGTAAAAACGCTTCAGTCTTTAAAGCCCCTGTTGAAACCATAGCTTATGCAAACTTTAAAAAAAGAAAGCAAAATCTGTGTATTACCTTAAATCTGGTCACTTTATAAAAATAAATGGTTACATCAAGCATTCCGTCGCTTGGTACCGCGAAGTGAGTCTAAATGTAAATTTTAGCGTTGTTACTGGAACCTTTTTATGTCATATTATTGGTCAAATTTAAGATAAGTGTTTCTATTAAGTGTGGCCACGGTGTCGTCCTGAAATATGACACCGATGAAATTGATCATTTTAGATATAACATTGATATTTATTTCCGACAAATGTGTCTATTCCATATTCCCTTGTTATCGCCTGGGTGCGTTTTTCACTCATGACGATGTTGTCTGTTGTCAATCCTAAGGTAAAGCTTTATTATGTACGTGTTTATGCAGTATTTATAACAAAAGGTAATCGTCGTTATAATTCCAGTTTAATTCTTATTGTGACTTCATTTATATGTAATACAAGAAATGTCATTTGTTTTGCTGCTTATCAGCTCCAAAAAAGCTTGATAATACTTTTAAAAGATACATGCATAACACGACATATTTATGAAGTTATAAGTTGCATATTAAAACATCCCCGATAAGACTAGATGTTTATAAAAATAAAATGCGATCACATGAAGACCATAACATGCACCCTTGGTATATTTCATGATTGAATAAAAAAAAAGACAAGAAAAAAATGAAATTGAACACTTGTAAAACTGACTAAACTTTGAACCATTGTACCGTGAAACACTAAATGCGCTTAGACCTAAGGTTTCACTTTAAGTACTCGTCTGTTGGGTCACTGTACCGAGGACATTTCAACCCCTCGGGTCAAACAAACGTTTGATCCCAATCGTTTAGAAAGTGTGTTAATCGTTCGTAAGGACGCTTAACTTTTGATAGTTTCGTTTCTTTATAGATACGTTAAAGCAATGCACTTAAACTACATTAACGCCATGTGACTGTGTGTAGTAAAAGTGCACAAAGTCCATTTTTTTTTACGTCATATGTTATGCTCTTAGTACTGCTTCGGTCATTGTACTTTTAAGATAAAAGTTTAAAACATTGCCTCTAGCCGTTAATTTTCCTGGTGGACGTCTCTAAGCTAAAGGTTATTGAACTTGTAAAGGTGCGGCATGTTATTGTAAAGGGATAGTATCATTCACGTGTTAATTATCTTGCCATTTCTATAACATGGATTTATCCAAAATAAACACTGTCACTACTCGACCCCAACATGTCCCTGGTATGGTAGTTAACGGATACCCGGACTTCACCAGGCGTCCAACTGTCAACATGTCCCTGGTATGGTAATTAACGGATACCCGAAATACACCAGGCGTCCAGCTGTCAACATGTCTCTGGTATGGTAGTTAACGGATACCCGGACTACACCAGGCGTCCAACTGTCAACATGTATCTGGTCTGGTAGTTAGAGGATACCCGGACTACACCAGGCGTACAACTGTCAACATGTCCCTGGTATGGTAGTTAGAGGATACCCGGACTACACCAGGCGTACAACTGTCAACATGTCCCTGGTATGGTAGTTAGAGGATACCCGGACTACACCAGGCGTCAAACTGTCAACATGTCCCTGGTATGGTACTTAGAGGTTACCCGGACTACACCAGACGTCCAACTGTCAACATGTCTCTGGTCACGTAGTTAGAAGATACCCGGACTACACCAGACGTTCAACTGACATAATGTCCCTGGTATGGTAGTTAGAGGATACCCGGACTACACCAGGCGTCCAACTGTCAACATGTCTCTGGTCACGTAGTTAGAAGATACTCGGACTACACCAGACGTCAAACTGTCAACATGTCCCTGGTATGGTAGTTAACGGATACCCCGACTACACCAGGCTTCCAACTGTCAACATGTCCCTGGTATGGTAGTTAACGGATACCCGGACTACACCAGGCGTCCAACTGTCAACATGTATCTGGTCTGGTAGTTACAGGATACCCGGACTACACCAGGCGTCAACTGTCACCATGTATCTGGTCTGGTAGTTAGAGAATACATGGACTACACCAGGCGCCCAACTCTCAACATGTCTCTGGTCTGGTAGTTACAGGATACTCGGACTACACCAGACGTCCAACTGTCAACATGTCTCTGGTCTGGTAGTTACAGGATCCTCGGCCTACACCAGCCGTCCAACTGTCAACATGTCCTTGGTATGGTAGTTAGAGGATAATCGGACTACACCAGGCGTCAAACTGTCAACATATCTATAGTCTGGTAGTTACAGGATACTCGGACTACACCAGACGTCCAACTGTCAACATGTATCTGGTCTGGTAGTTACAGGATACCCGGACTACACCAGGCGTCAACTGTCACCATGTATCTGGTCTGGTAGTTAGAGAATACATGGACTACACCAGACGTCCAACTGTCAACATGTCTCTGGTCTGGTAGTTAGAGGATACCCGGACTACACCAGGCGTCAACTGTCAACATGTATCTGGTCTGGTAGTTAGAGAATACATGGACTACACCAGGCGCCCAACTGTCAACATGTCTCTGGTTACGTAGTTAGAGGATACTCGAATTACACCAGGCGCCCAACTGTCAATATGTCTCTGGTTACGTAGTTAGAGGATACTCGAATTACACCAGGCGCCCAACTGTCAATATGTCTCTGGTTACGTAGTTAGAGGATACTCGAATTACACCAGGCGCCCAACTGTCAATATGTCTCTGGTTACGTAGTTAGAGGATACTCGAATTACACCAGGCGCCCAACTGTCAATATGTCTCTGGTTACGTAGTTAGAGGATACTCGAATTACACCAGGCGCCCAACTGTCAATATGTCTCTGGTTACGTAGTTAGAGGATACTCGAATTACACCAGGCGCCCAACTGTCAACATGTATCTGGGCTGGTAGTTAGAGAATACATGGACTACACCAGGCGCCCACTGTCAACATATCTATAGTCTGGTAGTAACAGGATACTCGGACTACACCAGATGTCCAACTGTCAACATGTCACTGGTCACGTAGTTAGAGGATACGATACATGGACTACACCAGGCGTCCAACTGTCAATATATCGATGTCTCTGGTTACGTAGTTAGAGGATACTCGAATTACACCAGGCGCCCAACTGTCAACATGTCTCGGGTCTGGTAGTTACAGGATACTCGGCCTACACCAGACGTCCAACTGTAAACATGTCCCTGGTATGGTAGCTAACGGATACCCGGACTACACAAGACGTACAACTGTCATCATGTCTCTGGTCTGGTATTTAACGGATACCGTCCAACTGTCAACATGTCCTTGGTATGGTAGTTAGAGGATACACGGACTACACCAGGCGTCAACTGTCAACCTGTATCTGGTCTGGTAGTTAGGGGATACCCGGACTACACCAGGAGTCAACATGTCCCTGGTATGGTAGCTAACGGATACCCGGACTACACCACTTAGAGGTTACCCGGACTACACCAGACGTCCAACTGTTAACATGTCTCTGGTCTGGTAGTTAAAGGATACTCGGACTACACCAGGCGTTCAACTGTCAACATGCCCCTGGTATGGTAGTTAGAGGATAATCGGACTACACCAGGCGTCAAATGTCAACCTGTATCTGGTCTGGTAGTTAGGGGATACCCGGACTACACCAGGCGTAAACTGTCAACATGTATCTGGTCTATACATGGACTACACCAGGCGCCCAACTGTCAACATGTCTCTGGTCTGGTAGTTACAGGATACTCGGACTACACCAGACGTCCAACTGTCAACATGTATCTGGTCTGGTAGTTAGAGGATACCCGGACTACACCAGGCGTCAAACTGTCAACATGTCTCTGGTATGGTAGGTAGAGGATACTCGGACTACACCAGGCGTCCAACTGTCAACATGTCTCTGGTCTGGTAGTTAACGGATACCCGGACTACACCAGGCGTCCAACTGTCAACATGTCCCTGGTATGGTAGTTACAGGATACTCGGACTACACCAGGCGTCCAACTGTCAAAATGTCCCTGGTATGGTAGTTAGAAGATACCCGGACTTCACCAGGCGTCCAACTTTCAACATGTATCTGGTCTGGTAGTTAGAGGATACATGGACTACACCGGGCGTCCAACTGTCAACATGTCTCTTGTCTGGTAGTTAACGGATACCCGGACGACACCAGACGTCCAACTGTCAACATCTATCTGGTCTGGTAGTTAGAGGATACTCGGACTGGTATGGTAGTTAGAGGATACCCGGACTACATCAGGCATCCAACTGTCAACATGTCTCTGGTATGGTAGTTAGAGGATACCCGGACTACATCAGGCATCCAACTGTCAACATGTCTCTGGTATGGTAGGTAGAGGATCCCCGGACTACACCAGGCGTTCAACTGTCAACATGTTCCTGGTCTGGTAGTTAGAGGATACTCGAACTACACCAGGCGTCCGACTGTCAATATGTATCTGGTCAAGTAGTTAGAGGATACTCGGATTACACCAGGCGTCCAGCTGTCAACATGTCTCTGGTCTGGTAGTGAACGGATACCCGGACTACACCAGGCGGCAAACTGTCAGCATGTAATTGGTCTGGTAGTTAACGGATAATCGGACTACACCAGACGTCCAACTGTCAACATGTATCTGGTCTGGGAGTTAGAGAATACATGGACTACACCAGTCGCCCAACTGTCAACATGTCTCTGGTCACGTAGTTAGAGGATACTCGAACTACACCAGGCGTCAAACTGTCAACATGTAATTGGTCTGGTAGTTAACGGATACTCGGACTACACCAGACGTCCAACTGTCAACATGTATCTGGTCTGGTAGTTAGAGGATACTCGGACTACACCAGGCGTCAAACTGTCAACATGTATCTGGTCTGGTAGTTAGAGGATACCCGGACTACACCAGGAGTCCAACTGTCAACATGTCCCTGGTATGGTAGGTAGAGGATACTCGGACTACACCAGGCGTCCAACTGTCAACATGTCCCTGGTATGGTAGTTAGAGGATACCCGGACTACACCAGGAGTCCAACTGTCAACATGTCCCTGGTATGGTAGGTAGAGGATACTCGGACTACACCAGGCGTCCAACTGTCAACATGTCCCTGGTATGGTAGATAGAGGATACCCGGACTACACCAGGCGTACAACTGTCAACATGTCCCTGGTATGGTAGTAAACGGATACCCGGACTACACCAGGCGTCCAACTGTCAACATGTCCCTGGTCTGGTAGTAAACGGATACCCGGACTACACCAGGCGTCCAACTGTCAACATGTCTCTGGTCACGTAGTTAGAAGACACTCGGACTACACCAGGCGTCAAACTGTCAACATGTCCCTGGTATGGTAGTTAGAGGTTACCAGGACTACACCAGATGTCCAACTGTCAACATGTCTCTGGTCACGTAGTTAGAAGATACCCGGACTACACCAGACTTTCAACTGACATAATGTCCCTGGTATGGTAGTTAGAGGATACCCGGACTACATCAGGCATCCAACTGTCAACATGTCTCTGGTATGGTAGTTAGAGGATACCCGGACTACATCAGGCGTCCAACTGTCAACATATCTATAGTCTGGTAGTAACAGGATACTCGGACTACACCAGATGTCCAACTGTCAACATGTCACTGGTCACGTAGTTAGAGGATACCCGGACTAAACCAGGTGTCCAACTGTCAACATGTCTCTGGTCTGGTAGTTAGAGGATACCCGGACTACATCAGGCGTCCAACTGTCAACATGTCCCTGGTATGGTAGTAACAGGATACTCGGACTACACCAGATGTCCAACTGTCAACATGTCCCTGGTCACGTAGTTAGAGGATACCCGGACTAAACCAGGTGTCCAACTGTCAACATGTCTCTGGTCACGTAGTTAGAGGATACTCGGATTAAACCAGGCGTCCAACTGTCAACATGACTCTGATCACGTAGTTAGAGGATATCCGGACTATACCAGGCGCCCAACTGTCAACATGTATCTGGTCACGTAGTTAGAGGATACTCGGACTACACCAGGCGTCAAACTGTCAATATATCAGCTCAGGTCTTGTAGTTAGAGGATACTCGGACTACACCAGGCGTCCAACTGTCAACATGTCTCTGGTCTGGTATAGCTAGATGATACTCGGTCTACGCCAACTGTCAACATGACACTTATTTTGTAGTTGGATGAGAGGTTATGTAACAGATATATATATAATTTGTGTCGACGTCATAGAGGCTAAAGGGGGCCTACTTTAAACCTTCACCAGAAAAAAAACTGAATAAGTAAGCCAGTCTTTAAAATACACGTTCCTCTTCCGGATTTCATCCGTGTGAGCAGTATTTACGTAACCATTTCCTTATAAGGGATTAAAACTATAGTAACTAGACTCCTCCTGTTAATGAAAAAATGGACCAATCATCACCTTTGTTAATAAAATACTCGAGGGTGATGCAATAGAAAAATACGTGTATATATATTGATATACACTCTGTTTATTTTAAAATTCTATGCAACCGGTATATTATTTCATTATTTGTCATGAATACCCCATCCTTCCCATAAAAATTGTATATCTGTTTAAAGTTTCCGTACTTAGCCCACGTGAAATTCCGCACGTCCGGGAGGAAAGGGTAGGTCGGAGACGTAGCCATTGAACGTGTACAAAACAGGACAACCTATACTATGTTAATAATTATGATGAAATAGTTGGCTGGCACGTTTATATCTATTTCAGCCATTCGACTAGAAGTAAGTAGTTGACTGTCAAATCTAATATCGATATCACATCGAATTTTAAATAAATGAGTCATCTCATGGGTGGGAATCTTGGGGTAGGGGTAGGGGTGGGGATTGTGTCCTGTAGGTCATGAGGGTAAAATAGTATCATCTTCAAATACAGTAGTTGTTCCCCACCCGCATAGATACGTCACACACAATTTGTCTTACAAACTGGAACGAGATATGTCCTGAAGTTCACTTTAGAAGTAATACATGTTTTACATGAGTTGTCGTGAACTACCGCACGTCAATACAGTAATGACCTAACCACAGGATTGTGACTTAACTGCACAATGTATATATTTATAGACACTTATCAAGACCACAAACATTCGGTGCGAATCAAGGCCCATTTCTTCATAGACGGACAAGTATTTCTTATTGCAACTTAAAAATAAATACACGAAATACAACGGTATTCCGAAATAACATGACCCTTTCAGAATATCTCAGCCAATGTAGAACCGCAGTGAGGGTGGGGTCCTCATATCGGTTGTGTTCCAAATTAGACTGCTTCTTGTCTGTTGAACCTTATCTATTTATGAAAAAATGATATATTTATACTCTTGATTAGACTTATGATTTTATATTTCAAATTAGGGGTATATATGAGCAAGACGAAAGCCGTTGGACATTTCTGCACAATCACAAAAAGTGCCGGTACAATACGTGGTCAGTCCATTACAGATGTTCGACATACCGTTCCAGTTGGCCTGCTACTGTTTCAGTTTTAAAGCAACTATAATCTAGCACATAGTCCGTGTTTATTTGAAGACAATTGTCCAGGTCAATTCAATGCATAAACAGGTACTTACTCTGATAAGATTGTTTAGCATACGTGCCCAGCAAGACAACACTTATCGGCGCGCCCAATACAGGAGATTACGGCACAATTCTTGCGTCATATCTGCATGGGTACTGATATCTGTTCTGCATGCATAATCTTCGGTATCGTAAATCAATATATTTTTTGGCCAGGTCATGCCTACAGTGACTGACATTTTAGGATTTCAATTTTTATACTATAAATCTTTCCGCACCGTGTTCAGGACGTGCTATCTAATAATACCATTCATTTTGTAAAATAGGTGATGCAATAATTATACACGTGGAGAGCACGTGGCTTCCGTCATGTATGCACTCAAGAATACACAGGGGTACGTGATAACGTGGACCGGCGCCAATAATTACAAAATAATGATGAGTTCATAAAGAATGTTTCAGTTCTACTTTATACATATATTTTCCCTTTATAATTTGAAAACCCCAGAAATCAAATATCATTTAGTACTTCTACTACAAAAAATGTTAATATCACAAATACGTGTGTTCCTCATCCCTGCAGGTGGGGGATCGGGATGTATCGTAGGGGGCGACTAATGAGGGAACCCCCTGCAGAATTGGGGATTTGCTTTCGTGTCCTCGATTAGGGGGCACAAAAGCGACCAAACTAAATCTGCTGCACCCATTGCAATATTTGGGTTCTTTATTTTTCTTTCTATTTCTAACTACATTTTATTTCCTAGCGCCTTGCTTGGCAACACCTCCCTTTTGACTTGAATATTGAGCGTTCACCCAGGTGAGGAAGGCAATGGGGTCTGTCCCCAGGCCGGGACATACCAAAGTCCTTAAAACATGGTAGGTATTATTCCCTGCGTTCAGCATTAAGGGTAATGCCAACAACTGATTCCTCTGTTGTCGGTATAATGTGACCGGGCGGAATGCTATGCTGGGTGCCTTCGGCATGGCATTTCAGTGAGATAGCGCTATAAAGTCGGCATCAGATCCGCGCTATCACCAGGAGGAAAGCAAACCAAAACACTCTGTCTCCTGAATACACACACGCAAAGCACGCATACACTACACACATGGAGGAACGTCCTTAAATGACCTAAGCTGTTAATAGGACGCGAAACAAAATTAAACCAAACTAAACCCTGTGTTTCTTACCAGAATGATGCAACTTGTACTCTGTCAACTTCAACAGCATTAGCCCGATTTGGTTAAAGCATTGTTAACTTGTTTCTTAACGGTTTATCTTGATTCTTTCTTTCTCTTTTTTTTTAATTGAGATTTAGTTTATTTTGATAATTTGTGATATATTTTATTTTAGTATCTGTTATCTTTAAATCCCAAATCTGATTCCTTCTTTGGTAGATTTAATTACATTTTCGATGATTTTGAAAATACTAAAGCTGATGATTTTTCTTTCGAAATTTGTTTAGAAACCAACCAGGCTTAGTTAACACATGACAGACAATCAATAGGTCTATATATATATGTAGATATGCTTAGTCAAGCCTTCGTGCAAGTGTTCCTGACGTCGTATATATATACACCTACTGACATATAATACAAGTACTTGTTACATTTTGTTTGAACGGGACGGTATGATTAAGACTTTGTCGCGTGATAAATGCATGAAATTGGAAGTAATTCTTTAAAGCATCGACAATTTAATTTCTCGGAAAAAAGTATATGACAATATCGTCAATTGAAATACACTTATCGAAGCGTGACAAGGCATTGCTCTTCAATTTGGTGTATACACTGTAATGCAAATCCTAATAAAATGTTACTTGTATTTAGTGGTTCCTGTGTATATTATACAACTGTTGACACTACACTTTTGCCTGTGCAGATTTTGATACATTAAAAAATAGCAAAAAAAACAAATGAGTGTTGGCAATGTGGTTCTTTAGTATATTATAACACTTTCCGTATCATGATATGGTGTAAAGTAGCGTCAATGTGAATATTTGGTCCGCATGATTTAACATACACAATCATGGCGTTATATAGTGTCGGCGTAGGTCTTTGGTCAGTTCAAGTTTACATGCAACAACATGACGTTATGTAGTGTCGACGTAGCTCTTTGGTCTGTACAAGTTTCCAAACAACAGCATGACGTTATGTAGTGTCGACGCAGCTCTTTGGTCTGTACAAGTTTCCATACAACAGCATGACGTTATGTAGTGTCGACGTTACTCTTTTGTCTGTACAAGTTTCCATAAAACAGCATGGCGTTATGTGATATCGACGTAGCTCTTTGGTCTGTACAAGGTTTCATACAACATCATGACGTTATGTGGTGTCGACGTAGCTCTTTGATCTGTACAAGTTTCCATAAAACAGCATGGCGTTATGTGATATCGACGTAGCTCTTTTGTCTGTACAAGATTTCATACAACATCATGACGTAATGTGGTGTCGACGTATAGCTCTTTGGTCTGAACAAGTTTTCATACAACATCATGACGTTATGTGGTGTCGACGTAGCTCTTTGATCTGTACCAGTTTCCATGCAACAGCATGACGTTATGTGATATCGACGTAGCTCTTTGGTCTGTACAAGGTTTCATACAACATCATGACGTTATGTGGTGTCGACGTAGCTCTTTGATCTTTACCAGTTTCCATGCAACAGCATGACGTTATGTAGTGCAGACGTGGCTCTTTGATCTGCACAAGTTTTCATTTAACATCATGGCGTTATGTGTTGTGGACGAAGCTCGTTGGTCTGTATAAGATTCCATTCAACAAATTGACGTTATGTGTTGCCGACGTGGCTCTACGGTCTGTTGAAGTTTCCATACAATAGCATGGCGCCATGTGGTCCCGAACTGTACAAATTTCAATACAGTAGCCTGACGCAATTTGGTGTCGACGTAGCTCTTCGGTCTTTACAAGTTTCCATTCAACAAAATGGTTGGCCTAGATCTTCCGTCTGTACATGACTTGAGGTATCGCAGCGGCGACATTACACTTTGGTCTGTACAGGTTTCCATAAAATAGCATAAAGTGATGGCAAGGTTTTTCCTTCCGTACAAGTTTTAACACAGCAGCATCGCGTTAAGTAGCGTCGGCCTGTCTCTTTCGTCTGCACACGATTTGACGTTCAAAAGCGCCGATGTAATACTTTCTAGTCTGAATAGGTTTCCATACAATGACACACTGTTCTTTAGCTTCAATACACCAAGAATAACAACATTTTATAGGGTTTTGTTGCAAAATGATAAATTATTCAGTTTATTGAACGATGATGTACATACCTAGAATTGTATGCGTCGTAAAAAGATATAAAAATACACCAGCCGCCTTTAAAATTAACAGCAGTATGTGTTGCGAGAGTTCGAACTCATAAAATGAAGTACAAAGAGAATATTTGATTGTATACAAACCACCCAATAGGTCAAACGAGTTAAACTTATTGACAAAAGCACACCATGCTATCAAAAGTGTCTGTCTTTCGTCACACGAGCTTTGTATTGCTAGTCGAAGTTTTTACCGCATGACATACTTAATCATGAGTCAATAGATATTGCATTATTTGAATGCATAAAAATGAGCTCACGTTCAGCTCAAAGTCGAATTAAATCTTATTGGCTGTAATATATTCCCGTAAATATTTTGGTCTGTTTTTTGACTTATTTGATCTTATTGATTAAGAGTGTCGACACACTTTAGAGGATCCCCATTTTTCTATACCTGAACGATTCCTTTGATTATTTGGAATATTTAATAATTTCTTGAATAATTTAGGACAGGCTGGTAGTCAGCTTTTGCTCAATGTAAAACTAATATCTTTCACCAATCAAGCTTTTATGCAGTAAATTCGATACGCTGAAATGTATTGTAATGTACTGGTCGAGATACATGTAAATCTATTTCATGGACCTGATTCAGCTCAAAGGCCAATTCGATTGGGTTTTGATATGTTCTTCAATGCAATAGACTTGCACTTTCAAAAAAAAACAAAAAAACCCAAAAACATCTGTAATTATTATTTTGAAATTCAAGTTAGTATATACATTCAAAATTTAGAATTTGTATTTCAGGGGGGAGGGGCAACTTAGATAAATTTCCATGTTTGATATTTCACACTTACTAGTGGTGTTGGGAGGTGGTGGCTGTGGGATGGGGTGAGTGATATGCCCCTCAGATCCCCATTCCCTCATCAGCAGCTTAACTACTGGACCCAATTTTCAATTTGCCCCAACCCCATAAGTAGTAACCTTAGGCTGCTGCCATAGGAGATATGTCTGCCAGACAAGTCTGCACTGCATTGTGCTTATGGATGAAACACAGAAACTTAATTGTACCGTTCCTGTTGGTTTATTTTCATTTCCACACATTTCTGTTAAATTTAGCATTAGTAAATTTGCTTCAAAAAAGCTTACTTAATCAATAACACATAACTCAGTATGTTATTTGGAAATAAATTAGAATAAGAACGTGCGAGCTAGTTACATTATGTAAAGTGGATCTCTAATCAAAGGGCTCTACCGACCTAGATAGTCAAGTGGGTTACATGTTATTAACCTAGAACGATACTTTTTATTTACCTTGCTATATAGTTCAGGTGTGATGATTATTGTCACACCAATATCGTTTGGAAAGATAAAACATTTACATGTCTTTGATTGTTGTACCATGTGTTACGTGAGAATGTTAAAAAATGACATCCACCCAATTCAAATGATAGTTAAAGCATGGCCGTGATATTCACACTTGAGGGCTATATGGTCGTTTGAAAATAAAAGTTAAATGTTGCAGAGAAGATATTGAAAAAACTGATGTACATGAATTATACTCGATTAAGACAGTTTCAAGGATTAAGATACATTTAATGCAAATATAATAATTATTATGCTAATCTGATAATTCATAAAATGAAAGTTTCCATGTTTTTTTTCACGATATGTTATTTGTTACATGTACATTATTGCACTAATATTATAGCGAGTTCATGATTGCAGTTGTGTGTGTGTCAACGCGGAATGAGGAAATATCAATAAATATGACACTAAGTCAATCTTTTATGTTGATTACGTGTTGCGTCAGTAGGTATAACCGGTGTTGTATCGACCTGTTGTCCTCGCGTAAAACGAACGCGCCTGACCCCAATTTCTTATAGCCTGATCCAACGATAGCGCAATATCGATACGTGGAAACAGGTTTGTTGTAGATAAAAATAATGCTGATCTCACTGACGGATAATGTTCATGATATAGTTTTTAAAGCAACACCAGCTTGGCGATTGAAATAAATATTTTCCCCTCGTTGTTAAAAGTGTGATTGGTTGATTATTTACGTCATGGTTGTATGCGCTCTCGTAACAGCAGACGATGTCCGCTGATAGTTTGCCATTATGTGCAACTCAAGTGCCACTCTAGTCTCGTTCAACCAGACTCTTGTTGTCTGCACAGGCTTCGCCGAACAGAGACAGTGATCAGCGTCTGGCTGAACGAGACTAGAGCCACTCTACAGTACTATCTCACTGAAATGACCTAAACAATGATGTCTTGTGTTTCCCCTCCAAAAAAAGAAATATCGCAGGGGTTGCAATAGAGCAGCCGTTATGTTTCCCCAAGGAAACACCGAAGAACAAACCCGATTATGCTTGGGTTCCTGTAAGCTTTTGCTTTCGATCAAGTAGTGGAACGAGGTGTAATCAATATGTGGTTATTTACATTCGATTAATCTTTACAATAATATATTATATGTAAATCAATTTTACAACTAATTCGTTTGCTATTGATGTGTTTTGACATATTTTACACGTTTTAACCTATAATCTAGGAAATAATGGCTATTGTTATATACATTAAACTACAACAAAATGTTACAGACGGAGCTTACTTCGTGCTTAAATCGTGATGTTCGGTGATCGTTTAAATCATTGAAACGATGTTAACTTTCCAGAATAATTCTACCTCTTAAGATATGTCATTAAATGCCGCGAACCGGGAAAAATGGGAAAGCTAAGCATCAAAGACTATGAAAACTATGGAGTCAATTAATTGTACGGTTGCTGATTTGCGCCACGAAAAGACAAGTTTTTTGTAATTTTTGATTATCGTTGTTTCGTTGTTGAAAAGACGAAGGACGAAAGGACGAAGGGACTAGAAGTTTAATTAGTTCTTTTTGCCTTATGCCCCCGAAAAGATGAAACAACGAAATGAAACAAATTAGACACCGTAATCAATGTACTTCCGGTTGTCAACTTCCGGTTGTCAACTTCTGGACGCTGTGATACTCCAATATGCCACTAAACCTACCAAAACGTCATTTTGTAGCCTTTGTAAGGTATGTATCGATGAATATATCGATGAATATAGACAGTTGTCACTGGTGTTGAACTTTAAATATTAAAGTTATTAGCTTAAATGTCTAGTAATCACATATAGTAAATAATTTAGTTGTGTGAATCCTTTAAGAACTATTCTCATTGGAGTCAGCTTAGAGAGAGAGAGAGGGGGGAAAGGGGAGGGGGATGGCGGATTCTTGATCCATCAACAAGACGATATTTGTTTTAACAATTTTAACAAGACTAAAGTGCTCCATACATCAAAGTGCGAGTACGTGCTATTTAATTGTTCTATGTACTTAAAGTAATGGGCAGCTCTATTGCCATATTTTATGGTTTTAGTTCTTTTATAAGCGGTCACGCTCGCCTTTTACTATTCTGACATCAAATTTTACGCCTTGACCTTTAACCCATCTGACGAATAATGAATTTAAATCCTGAACTTTGAAATCAGTTTTACTTACGAACTCATCCGATACGTACATCTACCAGTAGAAAGACGAAACCACAACAAGACAAAAACAGACTTGGTGAAAGCAAGAAATCCGATATCCTTAGTATATTTACAGTTCTTGTAGATATATTGAAGTAAATAAAACGGTGGGAAGTTTGCGAGATTGGTTGAAAAGGTTGATAACATTTAATCCAGATGCATATTAAATTATGTCTAACATAAACCGTGGATTATGTAGCCGATCTTTGGAATTTGTAGATGCATATTTCTAATGCTAAAGGGAAGATCGCTTTAAAAGTATTTACTTAATTTAATTAAAACAAAAAAGATTTCATTTAGATAAAACGACCTTATTCAAACACAATTTAGCAATATTTTACCTATTTTAGAGTGCACATGCATGTGAAATATGGAGTGGATGTTTTGAAACCCAAAACTATCTTAAAGAAAATTCAGCAACTAGATTTGGTACAAATTGTAAGGTTTACCTACATATGCCAGAAGAGTGTCTTATTTTACGATGGGATTGGAGATAGAACAAGCGACAAAAATGAACAATAAACGCTGTTGCATCTTTATTTACTCTATTCATTAAAGAAATAAGTAGTGAAAATCATATCATTCCCAATTATAGCATGCTAGAAATCCTGTTATATTTCCTAGTTTGAAAGTTTGAAACCGCATAAATAGTATAGCCCAGTAAAATGTGGTACTCTATTAATAAAAAACTAAGACACATTTGTCTGAGTTTTTTTTTTATTAATAGAGTACCAGTACTAATGACTTCATGCGTCAAGGAATGCTTTATTTAGAGTTAGTCTTATTGAACGTTCTGAATATATATGGGGAACATCCTTGTGAGTACCGGTACCATGCAGTACTTTGTCGAGTGTCATGTACAAAACTTGTTTGGAATAGTGTATGCATTCGACCAGTATTATAATATAAACATCGAATCTTGCATTTCTCATTCTTGTATTCCGTTATCGAAACCTCGCATAGATCGAATTTCAATACGGTGATATTAATGCTGAAACCGTTTATGCGGTAAATAGACTTAGGTATTCAATTTTAAAGTTGAACAACCGACATGGAATAGTGACAAAGTGTACAAAGGGACGTAACTCATGATTTTGCTTGTAAATTTTCAAGCTATTTTAGCCATTTGGTGTCCTACATCTGTTCAAATCTTATTGATTGTCATGTCCAGAGTAGTTGGTCAAGAGTTCAGGAATTGTTATGTCAGAGATTAGAACTTAGATATGTTGGTCAGTTGTACAACCTATATTGTTGACAGATCCTATATATTTGTTGGTCAGTTGTATAACCTACATATATTGTTGACAGATCCTATATATATGTTGGTCAGTTGTATAACCTACATATATTGTTGACATATCCTATATATGTTGGTCAGTTGTATAACCTACAAATATTGTTGACAGATCCTATATATGTTGGTTAGTTGTATAACCTACAAATATTGTTGACAGATCCTATATATGTTGGTCAGTTGTATAACCTACATCTATTGTTGACAGATCCTATATATATGTTGGTCAGTTGTACAACCATCATATATTGTTGACATATCCTATATATGTTGGTCAGTTGTATAACCTACATATATTGTTGACAGATCCTATATATATGTTGGTCAGTTGTATAACCTACATATATTGTTGACAGATCCTATATATATGTTGGTCAGTTGTATAACCTACATATATTGTTGACAGATCCTATATATATGTTGGTCAGTTGTATAACCTACATATATTGTTGACAGATCCTATATATATGTTGGTCAGTTGTATAACCTACATATATTGTTGACAGATCCTATATATATGTTGGTCAGTTGTATAACCTACATATATTGTTGACAGATCCTATATATATGTTGGTCAGTTGTATAACCTACATATATTGTTGACAGATCCTATATATATGTTGGTCAGTTGTATAACCTACATATATTGTTGACAGATCCTATATATATGTTGGTCAGTTGTATAACCTACATATATTGTTGACAGATCCTATATATATGTTGGTCAGTTGTATAACCTACATATATTGTTGACAGATCCTATATATATGTTGGTCAGTTGTATAACCTACATATATTGTTGACAGATCCTATATATATGTTGGTCAGTTGTATAACCTACATATATTGTTGACAGATCCTATATATATGTTGGTCAGTTGTATAACCTACATATATTGTTGACAGATCCTATATATATGTTGGTCAGTTGTATAACCTACATATATTGTTGACAGATCCTATATATATGTTGGTCAGTTGTATAACCTACATATATTGTTGACAGATCCTATATATATGTTGGTCAGTTGTATAACCTACATATATTGTTGACAGATCCTATATATATGTTGGTCAGTTGTATAACCTACATATATTGTTGACAGATCCTATATATATGTTGGTCAGTTGTATAACCTACATATATTGTTGACAGATCCTATATATATGTTGGTCAGTTGTATAACCTACATATATTGTTGACAGATCCTATATATATGTTGGTCAGTTGTATAACCTACATATATTGTTGACAGATCCTATATATATGTTGGTCAGTTGTATAACCTACATATATTGTTGACAGATCCTATATATATGTTGGTCAGTTGTATAACCTACATATATTGTTGACAGATCCTATATATATGTTGGTCAGTTGTATAACCTACATATATTGTTGACAGATCCTATATATATGTTGGTCAGTTGTATAACCTACATATATTGTTGACAGATCCTATATATATGTTGGTCAGTTGTATAACCTACATATATTGTTGACAGATCCTATATATATGTTGGTCAGTTGTATAACCTACATATATTGTTGACAGATCCTATATATATGTTGGTCAGTTGTATAACCTACATATATTGTTGACAGATCCTATATATATGTTGGTCAGTTGTATAACCTACATATATTGTTGACAGATCCTATATATATGTTGGTCAGTTGTATAACCTACATATATTGTTGACAGATCCTATATATATGTTGGTCAGTTGTATAACCTACATATATTGTTGACAGATCCTATATATATGTTGGTCAGTTGTATAACCTACATATATTGTTGACAGATCCTATATATATGTTGGTCAGTTGTATAACCTACATATATTGTTGACAGATCCTATATATATGTTGGTCAGTTGTATAACCTACATATATTGTTGACAGATCCTATATATATGTTGGTCAGTTGTATAACCTACATATATTGTTGACAGATCCTATATATATGTTGGTCAGTTGTATAACCTACATATATTGTTGACAGATCCTATATATATGTTGGTCAGTTGTATAACCTACATATATTGTTGACAGATCCTATATATATGTTGGTCAGTTGTATAACCTACATATATTGTTGACAGATCCTATATATATGTTGGTCAGTTGTATAACCTACATATATTGTTGACAGATCCTATATATATGTTGGTCAGTTGTATAACCTACATATATTGTTGACAGATCCTATATATATGTTGGTCAGTTGTATAACCTACATATATTGTTGACAGATCCTATATATATGTTGGTCAGTTGTATAACCTACATATATTGTTGACAGATCCTATATATATGTTGGTCAGTTGTATAACCTACATATATTGTTGACAGATCCTATATATATGTTGGTCAGTTGTATAACCTACATATATTGTTGACAGATCCTATATATATGTTGGTCAGTTGTATAACCTACATATATTGTTGACAGATCCTATATATATGTTGGTCAGTTGTATAACCTACATATATTGTTGACAGATCCTATATATATGTTGGTCAGTTGTATAACCTACATATATTGTTGACAGATCCGATATATATGTTGGTCAGTTGTATAACCTACATATAATGTTGACAGATCCTATATATATGTTGGTCAGTTGTACAACCTACATATATTGTTGACAGATCCGATATATATGTTGGTCAGTTTTATAACCTACATATAATGTTGACAGATCCTATATATATGTTGGTCAGTTGTATAACCTACATATATTGTTGACATATCCTACATATATGTTGGTCAGTTGTATAACCTACATCTATTGTTGACAAATCCTATATATATGTTTGTCAGTTGTATAACCTACATATATTGTTGATAGATTACCTATATTGTTGACAGATCCTTTGTATGTTGGGCAGTTGTATAACCTACATATAGTGTTGACAGATGCTATATATGTTGGGCAGTTGTATAACCTACATATAGTGTTGACATATCCTACATATATGTTGGTCAGTTGTATAGCCTACATATATTGTTGACAGATGCTATATATGTTGGTCAGTTGTACAACCATCATATATTGTTGACAGATCCTTTGTATGTTGGGCAGTTGTATAACCTACATATATTGCTATATATATGTTGGTCAGTTGTACAACCATCATATATTGTTGACAGATCCTGTATATATGTTGGTCAGTTGTATGACCTACATCTATTGTTGACAAATCCTATATATTTTGGTCAGTTGTATAACCTACGTATATTGTTGACAGATCCTATTTATGTTGGTCAGTTGTATAACGTACATATATTGTTGACAGATCCTATATATGTTGGTCAGTTGTATAACCTACCTATATTGTTGACAGATCCTTTGTATGTTGGTCAGTTGTATAACCTACATATATTGTTGACAGACCCTATATATGTTGGTCAGTTGTATAACCTGCATATATTGTTGACAGATCCTATGCATATTTTGGTCAGTTTTATAGATATATTAGTCAGTAGTCTTAAAGTTGTCGGCCAATGATAAACCGGTTAAACAACTGACCAACATATATATAGGATCTGACAACAATATGTGTAGGTTATACAACTGACCAACATATAAAGGATATGTCAACAATATATGTAGGTTATACAAATGACCAACATATATATAGGATCTGTCAACAATATAGGTAGGTTATAAAACTGACCAAAATATATAGGATTTGTCAACAATATATGTAGGTTATACAACTAACCAACATATATAGGATCTGTCAACAATATAGGTAGGTTATAAAACTGACCAAAATATATAGGATTTGTCAACAATATATGTAGGTTATACAACTAACCAACATATATATAGGATCTGTCAACAATATCTGTAGGTTATACAACTGACCAACATATATTGTTGACAGATCCTTTGTATGTTGGTCAGTATAACCTACATATATTGTTGACAGACCCTATATATGTTGGTCAGTTGTATAACCTTATATGTTGGTCAGTTGTACAACCTACATATATTGTTGACAGATCCTATATATATGCTGGTCAGTTGTATAACCTAGATATATTGTTGACATATCCTATATATATGTTGGTCAGTTGTACAACCTACATATATTGTTGACAGATCCTTTGTATGTTGGGCAGTTGTATAACCTACATATATTGTTGATAGATTACCTATATTGTTGACAGATCCTTTGTATGTTGGGCAGTTGTATAACCTACATATATTGTTGATAGATTACCTATATTGTTGACAGATCCTTTGTATGTTGGTCAGTTGTATAACCTACATATAGTGTTGACAGATGCTATATATGTTGGTCAGTTGTATAACCTACCTATATTGTTGACATATCCTTTGTATGTTGGTCAGTTGTATAACCTACATATAGTGTTGACAGATGCTATATATGTTGGTCAGTTGTATACCCTACCTATATTGTTGACAGATCCTTTGTATGTTGGTCAGTATAACCTACATATATTGTTGACAGATGCTATATATGTTGGTCAGTTGTATAACCTTATATGTTGGTCAGTTGTACAACCTACATATATTGTTGACAGATACTATATATGTTGGTCAGTTGTACAACCTTCATATATTGTTGACATATCCTATATATATGTTGGTCAGTTGTATAACCTAGATATATTGTTGACAGATCCTATATATGTTGGTCAGTTGTATACCCTACCTATATTGTTGACAGATCCTTTGTATGTTGGGCAGTTGTATAACCTACATATATTGTTGACAAATCCTATATATATGTTGGTCAGTTGTACAACCTTCATATATTGTTGACATATCCTATATATGTTGGTCAGTTTTATAACCTACATATATTGTTGACAGATGCTATATATGTTGGTCAGTTGTATACCCTACCTATATTGTTGACAGATCCTTTGTATGTTGGGCAGTTGTATAACCTACATATATTGTTGACAAATCCTATATATTTTGGTCAGTTTTATAACCTACCTATATTGTTGACAGATCCTATATATATGTTGGTCCGTTGTATAACCTACATATATTGTTGACAGACCCTATATATGTTGGTCAGTTGTATAACCTTATATGTTGGTCAGTTGTACAACCTACATATATTGTTGACATATCCTATATATATGTTGGTCAGTTTTATAACCTACATATATTGTTGACAGATACTATATATATGTTGGTCAGTTGTACAACCTACATATATTGTTGACATATCCTATATATGTTGGTCAGTTGTATAACCTAGATATATTGTTGACAGATCCTATATATGTTGGTTAGTTGTATAACCTACATATATTGTTGATAGATTACCTATATTGTTGACAGATCCTTTGTATGTTGGGCAGTTGTATAACCTACATATATTGTTGACAAATCCTATATATATGTTGGTCAGTTGTACAACCTACATATATTGTTGACATATCCTTTATATGTTGGTCAGTTGTATAACCTACCTATATTGTTGACAGATCCTATATATGTTGGTTAGTTGTATAACCTACATATATTGTTGACAAATCCTATATATTTTGGTCAGTTTTATAACCTACCTATATTGTTGACAGATCCTATATATATGTTGGTTAGTTGTATAACCTACATATATTGTTGACATATCCTATATATGTTGGTCAGTTGTATAACCTTATATGTTGGTCAGTTGTACAACCTACATATATTGTTGACAGATCCTTTGTATGTTGGTCAGTATAACCTACATATATTGTTGACAGATCCGATATATATGTTGGTCAGTTGTATAACCTACATATATTGTTGACAGATCCTATGCATATTTTGGTCAGTTTTATAGATATATTAGTCAGTAGTCTTAAAGTTGTCGGCCAATGATAAACCTAGATATGATAGTCAGTGGTCTTAAAGTTGTCGGCCAATGATAAACCTAGATATGATAGTCAGTGGTCTTAAAGTTTTCGGCCAATGATAAACCTAGATATATTAGTCAGTAGTCTTAAAGATGTCGGTCAATGATAAACCTAGATATGTAAGTCAGTAGTCCTAAAGTTGTCGGTAAATAACAAACCTATATATGTTAGTCAGTAGTCCTAAAGTTGTCGGTAAATGATAAACCTAGATATGTTAATTAGTGGTCTTAAAGTTGTCGGTCAATAACAAACCTAGACATGTTAATTAGTGGTCTTAAAGTTGTCGGTCAATGATAAACCTAGATGTGTTGGTCGTTGATTAAACCTAGATCTGCTGCCCCTTGCTCGAACCTAGATTTGTTGGTCGTTGGTTAAACCTAGATCTGCTGCCACTTGCTCGAACCTAAATTTGTTGGTCGTTGGTTAAACCTAGATCTGCTGCCCCTTGCTCGAACCTAAATTTGTTGGTCGTTGGTTAAACCTAGATCTGCTTCCCCTTGCTCAAACCTAGATTTGTTTGTCGTTGGTTAAGCCTAGATCTGCCACTCCTTGCTCAAGCCTAGATTTGTTGTTCGTTGGTTACACCAAGATATACTGCCCCTTGCTCAAACCTAGATGTTCCATGAACATTCAGTGTGTACTACATACTTTGTTATGTCTCGTCACTCATTGTCGTCTGGGCACAGCTAGCTAGCTACATCATAATAACAACCAGGAGTTGACGAACATTTAGGGCGTGGGATGTTTGAACTAAGCACGGAAACGTCAACCGTCTGTCAATATCCACTCTTATTTTCAATATCGTCTCTCTGTGCAGTCAAATAACAAAGACGTTCGAGGCTTTGGTGATTTCATTTCCCCACCAAAGTAAATATTAGATAAGCAAAAAAAGTTACGATAGAGATCCTAACTGCTGCATTGGGACCAGCAGATCCTCTTTGGTCTCTTCGTTATCGGCATTAAGAGGATTAGGGTTAGGGTTAGGGTTAGGGTTTACAGCGTAGACCCCTCATACGATCATTCAGTGAGATTTGTTACTTATGTCTGAAGACAAGCAGATATTTGTTGAAACATTTTTAAAGGATCAATGTGTTGTATAATTCTTTCATTTGGAAGCCCTATTTCAGATAAAGTTGAGATTTATCTCTGCACACGGCATACCACGATTAAATGTTTTTATATGACGGTCCATACTAGAAGGTTTAACTTTAACCTTAATACTAGTACTGTGAAAATGGAAATTTTCGCGATGTGGAAATGTTCGCCTTTTTCTCGTTGAGTAAATTAGCTCGAAAATATCTTCATTTTTTATCTATTGCGAATACAGTAAGAACTATTGCTAAGGCGAATTTTTCAAATTGCCATCAGTTTAAAAGTCACAACGCGAATGTTTNGATCGAGTGGAGCAGTCGCCAGGCACTTGTTCCAGGTCTGTGTTTTTTCTCCGGGTACTCCGGCTTTCCTCCACCACCAAAACCTGACACGTCCTTAAATAGCCATACAGTACCTGTTATTAAGACGTAAACACACTGTATCAATGTATGGGGATACTGTAGAATCTAGAAGTCGTAATTAAAGATTCTTTTACTAGGAAATAATGATTTTAGAAAACCAGCTAGTTCATTTTCATACTTCCACAATATAATTTTATTCATGATGTTTAGAAATTATTTACTCCGTACCCTAACCTTGTTATAAAAGTGACCAGTGTCCAGATCTCAGCAAGGGCATTGACAAATGAACAGATAAGATTTAATACGAACATAACTGACCTTTGTTTGGCCCTCGCTGAAAAGACAAAAATCTATATTTAAAACGGGTATATTGTTTGCTCACGACTTTGCTCACCTTGGTAGCCAGGTAAAACATGCCGATTTGTCCGATTACGTTATCGGGTCAGCTGAGTGGTCATCGCCGGACACTGACAACCCGATCTACAACCTTCCAGTGACCACTCTCACTATTATTAACTGACCGATATACCTATATGTACTAGACGTAGCTCCACAGATTAACTTGCTGAACCGCTGACCTTACGAATTAATAAAACTACATGAAATAAAATGTTCTCCAGCTAAACAACCGTTCAGATTCCGAACAATTTTCTCCAATACTTGTCATGGATAAACACTTTCGTTTTGTCTTGGAAGAAATAAATGGGTATTTGGCAAGATAAAACCAGCATATACGAGCTTTAATTTTAAGTACAGTCTATATCGTAACAGGACCAAACACAGCGCAATGTTTTGTTCTCAGTGCTAAAAGGTATTATACATTTTGTCGCTGATTTCTTAGCTTTATGACAAATATATTTCATGCTTCAATATTTTAACAACAATGCATTTTCTTCCTTATCACATATTCAGGGGTTTTGGTCCTCGCAACAGATTATAAGGTAGTACAGTTATCGCAGATGACTCACGGCAACTAATGATTAAAAGTGTCATCTCCCTAAAATATCCTAACCTTGTTACGGTCTCATTGTACGTGGCAGTTCTGTCATATTATTCTGATAGCGGGCTTCCCAGCAGTACCTAGAAAGACACCGTCGAAAAAAGAGAAGCTATATTAATGAAAAGAAAAGAGAGCACAAGAGGTGTTGCAATGGGGAAGTAGATCAATCGTTGGCTGGTTTGTCTCTAAGAAGAGGACACAGATGACTCATACAAGCAGGCAGTGCGGAAACAATTTAGATTCATTTATTTTCCCCGAGCCTCCAAGTGATAAAACGATTATTATTTTTGATCATTATAGAGCCAGCGGACTTTGGACTCTGACCATGAGAATTACAAATATAGAGACTGGTTGGACTCCGTGACGAAAAAAGTGATGAACAAACTCAGCAATACAATGTTCCTTCATTATGAAAACCAGAAGTCTATATAGCAATATGAAGAGCCGCTGACAAGTACATGACAGGTGCCTTGGTGGTTCTTGAGCACGGACAAGTGGATCATAATGAGCTAATTTATTTGCTGAGGCCACTGCCTTGCCGGTATCCGCCGATGGCAGGTTCGTCAGAGCAGAGCACGTTAATGTGATGTTGTTACACACACAACCTGTTTTCTGCACCGACAACAAATCTTCGCACATGTTTTTCACCCCCGGATATTGTTGGTATTCTTGAAGGTCACGTGGTCAATGGACGACACAGCTTCTGTATTACTGTGCTTATAGGTTTATGTGTTACGTATTGTGGCATATTTCTTTCATTGGCTTACAAGTTACGTGTGTCGATATATTTGCAATATTATATCGACATTTCCTTAGATTGTGTCGATCTAATTTACAAATTGCGTCGACAGATTATTTTGATGACACTATTATCTTGTTAGTATGTAAGGGTTGACATCGACCTGCTATATACAAGATGAGAATTTATTCAAAGACAATCGGTTAACTACCCTGCTCTTTTCATGCATATGTCGATGTATCAACCGGGACCGTATTCATGAAATCAATTTCATGCTCAAGCATTGATTCTGAGCTCAAATCAACTTTCTTGAAAACTAGGTTGAATCACGTGACACGGTAAACATTTTAATCGGTATTCGGCGTGAAGTCTCCAAAAAGTCTTCTTCAAAATTATTGACGAAATAATATATATTAAATTAACTTATCACCGGCATACGCCATTGGGTTTATAAGTCTATTTTTAGCCCTGTATTATTTTGTTGGGTTGTCTAGACTACTGTGTGGCACTAGCTGCATTACCGGTACTATGTGTTGATTGTTAGATAAGACTATCTAGTAGCCCTGAATGCCCTAAGTGTGTTGATGGGCTAATACGTCTCGACAAACAATAATGTCGATAATAATTTTGGCACACAACAAGTCCTGTGACCATTGCCGACATACACAATTAGTTTTGGACTAAAGCTATTATAGACTTTTGTCGGCTGCTGATAAACCAAATCACAACTCGGGGTTTCGAGAAACACAGGTTGATGAAGACTATGGGCTAGATGTTTGATTGCCATCATGATCTCATTAGGAAACATTCTATATTCTCGTGCCCATTTCCATGCCCTGTGATTACTCCGGTTCTTACTTGGAAGAACATTACATTGATTGAATTGGACACAGATTTGCATGGCAGGTGTCTTCGTTGAACAGCATAATACAGCGAAACATGGCCACAGGTAGTTTTTATCGACCAATCAACAAAATAAGGCCGTGAATGGCTTAAACAATAGTCCTAAAGACACAGTGGTCTAAGTGAATCATCAACACAACATGGTTATAGAGACCCGCGCGGTAGTTTTAATGACCCATCAACACAATAAAATGCTCATCAGCGCATTATCGTCACAAAGAGCCACATGGAAGTCTTATAAACCCATCAACGCAAAAAGCTGCTCAATAAAACAAAATGCTCACAATGGGTTGCTCGGAAGATTTAAAACCGAACAACGCAATAAGCTGCTCATCAACACAATATGCTCACAAAGAGCCACATGGAAGTCTTAAAAACTCATCAACGCAATAAGCTGATCATTAAAACAATATGGTCACAAAGAGTCACACGGAAGTCTTAAAAACTCATCAACGCAATAAGCTGATCATTAAAACAATATGGTCACAAAGAGTCACATGGAAGTCTTAAAAACTCATCAACGCAATAAGCTGATCATTAAAACAATATGGTCACAAAGAGTCACATGGAAGTCTTAAAAACTCATCAACGCAATAAGCTGATCATTAAAACAATATGGTCACAAAGAGTCACATGGAAGTCTTAAAAACTCATCAACGCAATAAGCTGATCATTAAAACAATATGGTCACAAAGAGTCACATGGAAGTCTTAAAAACTCATCAACGCAATAAGCTGATCATTAAAACAATATGGTCACAAAGAGTCACATGGAAGTCTTAAAAACTCATCAACGCAATAAGCTGATCATTAAAACAATATGGTCACAAAGAGTCACATGGAAGTCTTAAAAACTCATCAACGCAATAAGCTGCTAATCAACACAATATGGTCACAAAGAGCCACATGGAAGTCTTAAAAACTCATCAACGCAATAAGCTGATCATGAAAACAATATGGTCACAAAGAGTCACATGGAAGTCTTAAAAACCCATCAACGCATTAAGCTGCTCATCACACGGTATATTTTATGAGCCACCAACACAATAAAATGCTCAACAACACATAATCGTCACATGGTAGTCTTAAAAGCCTATCAACTCAATAAGCTGATCACCAATATATATGGTCACAAAGGGACACGTAATAGTCTTAATAGCTCACCAATGCAATAAGGTCTTGCAGGACCATACAGTAACCTAACCACCGATCAACATCATAGCGTCATACAGGTGGTCGGAAGGCCAAATAGGCTCTCATATGAGGAAGTTGAAGACAAGAAACAGTCGTTTTAAATACAATCGGAATATTTTATGCTCAAAATTTATTAAATTACATCTTCACCACACCCCATCCCACTTATGATATTATTCGTTTTGTATGCAATCAACTGATATCCCAAGAAAAGTTGATATCTGATATAAGCAACTACATTTTAAAAAGTCGATTTCGTAGAAAGTCCTGGCAGCAAATACATATATGTATAAAAAGAAAAGAAAATCTGAAATGCAATTATTAATGAAAATACTTAGTTTATGTTCATTTCTTTTTAATTTCTTGCAACTTATTTGGTTGGCCAATTAAAGTGTTATAATAATATACAAAACGAAGTGTGAAAGCTAGGTTGAAATATCAATGTTGCTTAAAACACAAGCGGTAAAAGAATGATGTTTTTTTTTCAATTTCAATGGCCTCTGAGCAGAAGACAGAGAAGAGAAATTCTGATTTTGCGAGAAGACACCGCACCCACTAGCTGTAAGATGAAGAGGTCAGATATAGATAGGACTGTCACGCAGAAGAAACATTATCCGAGGTTTGAATTCCTGCCAATCGTTCAACCAAATTGGTTCCATTTGTCTACCTGTATTAAGTCGATGAGAACGTATTATCACAGTCTCTTTGTAGGTTATTGATTTTCTTACGAAGTATATAATGAAGTAGCGATTGGCCAAAGGCCCTCCACCATACATAAATGACCACCTACTGGTCACTGTCCGGTCATAACCTAACACGTGATGTAGTGGTCAGTACAAACATAATTATGAACACTGCGGTCAGCGACACTGACATCGCCTTGCAGTTGATATACATAGGTAGTATGTATAGGTATTGCCGGACATCTGGACCATGTACACTGCCAACGATAACGGCTGACTCAACACTAATATGCCTGTGTATGTGTACTAAGGGCAGATAAGTCATCTATTTTGAGAACAGTGTAACTCTGTATATCATAAATACAACTTTAAACTTGACCCAATGAAAAAAAGTGCTTGAATTATATAAATCCGCTTTAAAGATTAAATTAAGTTTAAACACATTTTATAGCCAAATTTCATCAAAAGAATAGGGTACCAATTATAAACGCCATTTCCTAACAATCTAATTAAGCGTACATAATGTATTTAAACGTAAGTAATGTATATACATGATGTACACACCAAAAGATAGCTAGATAGTAATATATACATAGCAAAGTTATCTTTGAATAAGAGAAGGAGAGAGAGATTGAAGATTGGCGCTGCAGATTGCGTCCTTGCACCGGGACGGCCAATGTTCGATTTCCCGATCGGACATGCAGAGGTATGAGTCACCTTCCCCGACGTCGCTGGTTGTCTCCGGGTACTCATGTTTCCTCTCATATGAAAATATCTACGCGCTACCATCTGAGCCAACAAGAATCATTACTACAACATGATAAACTTTCCTCTCCATGCCTGTAAGATGTTGGAGCTACGGCGAAGATCTCTCCATGCCTGTAAGATGTTGGAACTATGGCTAAGATCTCTCCATGCCTACAAGATGTCGAAGAGGAAGCTAAATATCCCGATTCTTGATAAGCGGACGTGAACTATTTTCGATTCACCTTATTTTACAACATATTTATGGGGCAAGTGTGGTCGATTAAGATGAGGAACCTTACATTTTCGTAACTGATCTTATTATCCTTGTAATTATTCATGTGTCTTCATGTAAATATTTCCTCTGATCATATATTGTTCTAGTTCTATCGTTTTTGAGTTCGCATCGCGGTTTTGTTGTCACTTCTGTATGTTTTTGTCTTTTTCCCTTTTGAACATCTCACTTGAATGAAGGAAATAGCCGAAGTTGCCTTTGAAACATTATAAAAAGAAAGAGTCAATTAGGGAGAATAGAGCAGAAACATATCCGACAGATACCGCTATAATAGGGGCAACATGGACGATGCTAAAAGAGGACATCCCCGATAGTCCAGGGGTTACGCTCACTTCCGCTCTCTACACCCCTGGGATATGTCAGGCTCAGTGTGCACCACCTTGTGAATGAGACGGGAAGACCAGTTTGATCCTTTGGTGTACATCTAAAGAATATGTCGGTGGCGTAATGGTAAAATCGCCTTTAATCGGGTGACTTTGAAGTCGGGTGTCGCTCATCTGTAATCTTCAAATAAAAGGTATCAGCCTAGCGATTGATAAGAATTTTTTACCTGGGACCAATCAAATATCTAGCCGCGTGCCTTCAATTTAGCTATGGTGCAGAGAGCGAAAGTGAGTGTAACCCCGGCCCTTGACTATCGAGGACGAGAAGAGGACTACACCAAGCAAGAAAACCTTTCTGTCAACGGGCAATTGCTTTTACAGAATTATGACGATGAAGTAAGTTTCCTTTGTTTTTAATCATTTATTAACAGATTAACAGATGATGCAATCATGTTAACCATGTAAAAAAAAAATGGCAAAACAACAAACTCATTTAAATAAAAGGTTAGATTATAGATTGTACCCACAAAACAATGTTTTAAATAAGTTTTCAAATGTTATCATATATACATGTACATAAACAAATAAAGAGCTATGGCGGAAAACTGCCCGTATTTCCCTAAGTCGGCATTTTTGAAAACGAAAACAAATATTGATGAGTTAATAATCTTTAGTAGCAAAAATGCATGGAATAGATATAAAACCAATTGAATATGAGTTTTTGAACTGTTGAGATATTCGTTATTATTTTGAGCATTTTCCCAAAGGAGGACCTCTTTTCCGTCATAAGATTTACATCACGGAATCAAAAAGTTTATTCAAAAGTTGGTCCTCGGATGGGAAAGTATAGAAAGTATATATTTTAAAAAAAACTGGGTTGATCAAGTTTTTAAAACTGTGACAGATGTTTCTTGGGTTAAAGCAGTTTGTATTTCCAATTTTTGTCTGTGTACGACGTAGCCTAATGTGTAACGCAGTTAGCTTGTGACCAGAAAATGTGAACAGTGTAGGATCGAATCGACATACAGATACACTTCTTTATCTTTTTTTTAGTATTTAGGCATGTGATCATTTTCATTATTAAGTGATAAATATTTTTCAAATCAATAGAACATATTATTGATATTTTAATAACATACCTATTGATTTATCTTCTATGGAATCATGTCAACAAATCCCTGAATGCGTGTACTGTACAGCTACGCTTTGTAGTTGAGACATCATTTTAAATATTTATGAATTGCTTTACCCTCCAATTGGCATTAGTATTTTTAATCATTATCTGAAAGCAAACAAACGTTGCCGAAATACAAAATATATGGGATTGTTGCGTCAGAATAAAAACAAAGTGTTATTATCACAAAGATATTACCGAACATGGGGAAAAATTCATCGTCGAGGACAGTCTCATTTGTTTTAAATGCAGGAAGACTGCAGCACAAAGTTATTAGCGCAATACACGTGCAAGACATGCTATTCCAAAACTATATGTAATTTTATCATTCCAAGGTAAAGGAAGAACAAATTCAAGATGTGTTTTTTTAAGAAAACATGTAACGGCATGACGTAGGCAGTAGTAATGAAAATTAAATCCTTTCAAACTTGTTGGTAATGATTGTACGATATTGTGTTTTATACAGCATAATGCGAAATACGCATTTTGTCGAGTCTTTATCGTGAAACGCATGTATTAGTAGCCATGGCCTTGAATTCGTCTGTTTACAATAATCTATTATTAGACACGGGATTCCGATAGAGCTACCTGTATAGAAATACCTGAGGACGCGTCATAACAGTGCACGGTTGGAAGCGCGCACTATAGCGGATCATAGCTTTGGGGAAATAGGCATAGCAACCCGCCATAGCTCAATTTCATTCATTTGTTTTATAAATATTTCTACATGTGTTACGATTTATTGATTGCTTTAATATATTTATTTAATAATACTACCTATCATTCATTTGTTCGTTTCACATAGCAACTTATAACACATGATGACTGTAGTTCCCCATCTTAAACATTGTTTCCTGTGTATCGTCATTTTTTTCAGTTGCGACCATTTTTGAAAACCATTCTACCAGAGTGAAATGTATCTGAAAGAGACTTAGTGTCGGAACAAAGTATACCAAGTATTGGAAAACTAATATCAAGGACTTAGATAGCTAATCTAATTCCTTCTGTGCTGATAATTATGGAGTGTCTGACTGAACATTTAATTTGGTTTTGTTTGTTTGTGTTTTACGTCCTATTTACAGCTATGGTCATTTAAGGACATGCCAGGTTTCGATGGTGGAAGAAACCAAGTTCCCGGCGAAAACCCACCGATCCTACGGCCTGTATCTGGCGACTGCCCTACGTAGGTCTCGAACCCGCGACCCAGTGGTGGAGGGCTAGTGGTAGCAGATTGTCAGACGCCTTTTTTTTATTTTTTTTATTTTATTTTTATTTTTGACCACTCGGCCACCGGGGTCCCTAAGTGTAACTTGACCTATCAGCATTGTTTCCCTTAACATCCGTGATATAAATGGCAGTAACTACATGTATTATCTATCGTTTTTCGAATTTTTCATGAATACATTCGATAGATCAAGAAATATACAATGAGTAGGCTGGTCTGCTTTGTAACAGAAATGACACAACATGGTACGCTTTCCAGAGGCGGTATTGTAACAGGAGTGAACACAGGAAAGATACGCTGATTGTTGTCATGGGTGTTATCTACTGATCGAATATGTTCATCTGTCATTCAGGTAGACTGAAACTGTCATAAACAAAAATACTCAAAATGACCCAGTTCCTAAATAGAATCCGGTTTATTGCCGTGGGATGATCGAACCATAACCCTGAACAGCATTCAAACACCTGATGACTGTATCTATATTCAGCACCCGACCACGTTGAGTTTAGAATGTTGTTTAACATGAGAATCCTTTGATTATCATAATAAAGGGTAAAAACTTAATAATTAGTAGGTGATGTCTCTCCAAAGTCGTAAAAATACTATCAAAACCCGTGTGATAAAAGGGACGCAAATCTTGCATGTCAACTTTTACTTTGGACGCACATGTAAGAGTTAAGTCCCCTGGTCATTTGTATTAGACCTTTCCGAAAGCTCCCAAAATAAGTTTTTAATTACTGTTTGTGTTCAAAACGATCTCAGCATTTATTATTCATGGCAAACTGATGAATCTTTTAAGCTATTATTTTATAATCGCATGGGGAGGCAACCACATTTTACATTTAAAAAAAGTTTGTTTGTTAATTGATAAATAACGTTAAATAATCACATCCTTTCACCTCACATTTGAGCTGTCTTTCTGAATCAGAGTGAAAACCTCGTATATATATTGATGATGACGGTTCTTTGAAAATTTCAAATGTAAAAAACTGTCTGAAATCTACACTATGAGCAATAACGAAAAAAAATATTGTTTTTTTTTGCCAGGACATATAGCGTAACTGCCTGAGTATCACTGTGACTTTATAGTCACATAGTTTATACTGACAAAAAGTAACTCGCCACAAATAAAACAGAAACAACCTAAAATTCTCAGCAAACAAACATTTTGAAGTGACGGTTAACTCACTATGATTACAGTAGTTAGCATCGTCACTTACAGCCTCCCATGGTCCAGCGACAACATGGAATGCAGTCACGTCTTACACAGTACCACCAGACTTTCCCGTAATGGAACAGCAGAAAAAAAGCATAACAACTAAGCGATGAATCAAAATTAAATGCCACATCCTCAGATACTTAATCGATATCACTTCACCAAACAATTATTTCTTTACCATTAACGACATACGCACTCTATACATAGATAAGGAACACATATAAACCCAATGTTAAAAGGGGAGATAAATATGATAAAAGCTACATTTTCATCTCTCATATATGTAAACAAATATAATGAATGACCACAAGTGCATTCTATGATAAATTGAACGTAAAAAAGAGCTCATGTACCATTAATATACAAGTCTAAACCAAGTCACCAAACAGATACGACTGTTTCATTCAAAATTATATTGTAAACACACCATCAACTCTGCGAAGGTAACTGTTCGTGGCATCCTCACTCATGTTGATCGGAAAATTACTTGCAAAATAATGTAACGCGAGTTATCTACCTTGACTCGGTTACAACAATTTATTTCCCTTTCTAGTTCAAACCCAGTTATAGACAAACGTGCAGATATCTATTTTAAACAAATGGAGAAATGAAATTCGAACTCGCCATCACGCGCATGCGTAGTGATAAACAATGACAAACGGAACATAACGTTAACATTCCTAAAAATGTGTCAGTTGAATACACCAAAACATTTACTTTACACATTTAACCCCCACCTCCTAATTCCTAACGATGTTAAGGTCACCTGACAGGGTCCTGGTTGTGTTTCAGGTAAGATTTTTCATAGATTTATTCCTTAGTAGGTTAAAAATTATGATATGTTTGATATAAGTGAAGGTAAATAAGTTATCAGACACAGCTAGTAAACTAGGCTGGACATCCGCAGTTCATTTGACATTTAATAAGATAAAGAGGAACCAATCTATTTATACCATTTTTCATAAAAACTGACTGATTTGTGTAATAACCAAAATCAAAAAGGGAGGCCCGTTCAACTTTTTTTTACATGATATTCATCGTTTAGGCAAATGCCGCTCTTTCCGCTCGTTCCGTTAGTTTCAGAAGCTTGGCTGCATTTATCAGGGAAATGTTTCACCAATTATTTGCATAATAATTTAAACCTGTGTTTATAAAATTGTTGTATTTTAGATAGAGACGGGTTAAAAATTATTCTCAAACGCCACCCCTACAGGTGGGGGATCGGGAAAAGAATACACCTGCTGTTACCCACTGCATGTATCGTAGGAGGCGACTAATGAGTGAAACCCCTGCAGAATTGGGGATTTGCTTTGATGTCCTCTATTTGGGGACACAAAAACGACAAGAAGAACTCTGCTGCGCCCATTGCAATATTTGGGATCTTTATCTTTCTTTCTACTTCTAACTACCTTTTATTTCCTAGCGCCTTGCTTGGCAACACCTCACTTTTGGCTGGACTGTTTAGCGTTCGCCCAGGTGAGGAAGGCAATGGGATCTGTCCCCAGGCCGGGACATACCAAAGTCCTTAAAAATGATAGTTGATATTCCCTGCTTAACGTTTAGCATTAAGGGGTTTAGCAACAACTGGTTCACCCGTTGCCAGTATAATGTGAACGCGCGGGATGCTGTGTTTGGTGCCTTCGGCATGGCATTTCAGTGAGAAAGCACTATAAAGTCGGCATCAGATCCACACTATCACAAGGAGGCAAGCACATCAACATACCATGTCTCCTGCATACACACACATAATCACGCATAGACTACACACATTGATGCAAGTCCTTAACTGACCTTAGCTGTTAACAGGACGTTAAACAAAAATAAACCAAACTATACCAAACCATTCTCAAACTTGATTTGAATAACTCGTGAACATGAACAACCCAGCATAAACAATCACCTAAAGCAAGGAGGTATTTTGCTGCGTTTCAATTTCGATATCAGGGTCATTAATACAAAAATGACAAGAGAATACATAAGTGTCCACAAAACCCTAAATCGAACTCAAAGTCGAGAAAATAGGGCAAAATATTAACAAAGAAAAGATTAACACGGAAACAACTGAACAATTACAAGGATACTAAGACCAGGTGTTTCAATAGGGTAAACGTCTTCGGCTTTCTCGACGACACCTGCTATAAAAATATAGGTCAAATCAAGTTAATGTCACGTACTTACATCGAGAACAAACCACAAAATAAACTAATGGGCGCAATGACAGCGTTCTTCCTATCACACAAAGAAATAACAGTTTTGATTAAAATGACACTCTTTTGTTTAGTTAAACACAATCAATAATAAGATTGATATCAACATTAAGGATCCCTGTCCCATTGCACCCTGGTTTTTCGTGTGCATAGTGACTTCATTAAGGATCCCTGTCGTATTGCACTCTGGTTGTTCGTGTACATAGTGACTTCATTAATGATCCCTGTCCTATTGCACTCTGGTTGTTCGTGTGCCTAGTGACTTCATTAAGGATCCTTGTCCCATTGCACTCTGGTTGTTCCTGTGCATAGTGACTTCGTTAAGGATCCCTGTTCCATTGCACTCTGGTTGTTCGAGTGCATAGTGACTTCATTCAGGATCCCTGTCCCATTGCACTCTGGTTGTTCGGGTGCATAATGACTCCATTAAGGATCCCTGTCCCATTGCCCCCTGGTTTTTCGTGTGCATAGTGACTTCATTCAGGATCCCTGTCCCATTGCACTCTGGTTGTCCGTGTGCATAGTGACTTCATTAACGATCCCTGTCCCATTGCACTCTGTTTGTTCGTGTGCATAGTGACTTCATAAAGGATCCCGGTTCCATTCCACGCTGATTGTTCGTGTGCATAGTGACTTCATAAAGGATCCCTGTTCCATTCCCCTCTGATTGTTCGTGTGCATAGTGACTTCATAAAGGATCCCGGTTCCATTCCACGCTGATTGTTCGTGTGCATAGTGATTTCATTAAGGATCCCTGTCCCATTACACTCTGGTTGTTCGTGTGCATAATGACTTCATTAAGGCCCCCCGTACCATTGCAGTCTGGTTGTTCCTGTGCATAGTGACTTCGTTAAGGATCCCTGTTCCATTGCACTCTGGTTGTTCGTGTGCCTAGTGACTTCATTAAGGATCCTTGTCCCATTGCACTCTGGTTGTTCGGGTGCATAATGACTCCATTAAGGATCCCTGTCCCATTGCTCTCTGGTTGTTCGTGTGCATAGCGACTTCATTAAGGATCCCTGTCCCATTGCTCTCTGGTTGTTCGTGTGCATAGTGACTTGATTAAGGATTCCTGTACTATTGCACTCTGGTTGTTCGTGTGCAAAGTGACTTCATTAAGGATCCCTGTTCCAATGCACTCTGGTTGTTCGTGTGCCTAGTGACTTCATTAAGGATCCCTGTTCCATTGCACTCTGGTTGTTCGTGTCTATAGTGACTTCATTAAGGATCCCTGTTCCAATGCACTCTGGTTGTTCGTGTGCCTAGTGACTTCATTAAGGATCCCTGTTCCATTGCACTCTGGTTGTTCGTGTGCTTAGTGACTTCATTAAGGATCCCTGTCCCATTACACTCTGGTTGTTCGTGTGCATAATGACTTCATTAATGATCCCTGTCCTATTGCACTCTGGTTGTTCGTGTGCTTAGTGACTTCATTAAGGATCCCTGTTCCATTCCACTCTGATTGTTCGTGTGCATAGTGACTTCATAAAGGATCCCGGTTCCATTCCACGCTGATTGTTCGTGTGCATAGTGATTTCATTAAGGATCCCTGTCCCATTCACTCTGGTTGTTCGTGTGCATAATGACTTCATTAAGGCCCCCCGTACCATTGCAGTCTGGTTGTTCCTGTGCATAGTGATTTCATTAAGGATCCCTGTCCCATTACACTCTGGTTGTTCGTGTGCATAGCGACTTCATTAAGGATCCCTGTCCCATTACACTCTGGTTGTTCGTGTGCATAGGGAACTCATTAAGGATCCCTGTCCCATTACACTCTGGTTGTTCGTGTGCATAGAGACTTCATTAAGGATCCCTGTCCTATTGCACTCTGGTTGTTCGGGTACATAATGACTTCATTAATGATCCCTGTCCCACTGCACTCTGGTTGTTCCTGTCCATAGTGACTTCATTAATGATCCCTGTCCCACTGCACTCTGGTTGTTCCTGTCCATAGTGACTTCATTAATGATCCCTGCCCCATTGCACTCTGGTTTTTCGTGTGCATATTGACTTCATTAAGGATCCCTGTCCTATTGCACTCTGGTTGTTCGGGTACATAATGACTTCATTAATGATCCCTGTCCTATTGCACTCTGGTTGTTCGTGTACATAATGACTTCATTAATGGTCCCTGTCCCATTGCACTCTGATTGTTCCTGTGCATAGTGATTTCATTAAGGATCCCTGTCCCATTCACTCTGGTTGTTCGTGTGCATAGAGACTTCATTAAGGATCCCTGTCCTATTGCACTCTGGTTGTTCGGGTACATAATGACTTCATTAATGATCCCTGTCCCATTGCACTCTGGTTTTTCGTGTGCATAGTGACTTCATTCAGGATCCCTGTCCCATTGCACTCTGATTGTTCCTGTGCATAGTGATTTCATTAAGGATCCCTGTCCCATTCCACTCTGGTTGTTCGTGTGCATAGAGACTTCATTAAGGATCCCTGTCCCACTTCACACTGGTTGTTCGTGTGCATAGTGATTTCATTAAGGATCCCTGTCCCATTGTACTCTGGTTGTTCCTGTGCATAGTGACTTCATTAATGATCCCTGCCCCATTGCACTCTGGTTTTTCGTGTGCATATTGACTTCATTAAGGATCCCTGTCCCACTTCACACTGGTTGTTCGTGTGCATAGTGAGTTCATTAAGGATCCCTGTCCCATTGTACTCTGGTTGTTCCTGTGCATAGTGATTTCATTAAGGATCCCTGTCCCATTACACTCTGGTTGTTCGTGTGCATAGGGAACTCATTAAGGATCCCTGTCCCATTCACTCTGGTTGTTCGTGTGCATAGCGACTTCATTAAGGATCCCTGTCCCACTTCACACTGGTTGTTCGTGTGCATAGTGAGTTCATTAAGGATCCCTGTCCCATTCACTCTGGTTGTTCGTGTGCATAGTGACTTCATTAAGGATCCCTGTCCCATTGTACTCTGGTTTTTCGTGTGCATAGTGACTTCTCCTTAATGAAGTTTTTGAGATAACTATAACACAGTTGAGTCATTACACTTCCGTTGACAGGGAAACTCACTCGGTTAGATCGACGGTATCACATTCCGACGTCCAGGGATCTAATATCGGACTAGTACCGCTAAAGTTTTACTCTCAGATCGCTGTTGTTGATTATGTTTTGTTGATTTCATCTTTATATAAGTTTTTCATTCAATTTCCGCAAGGTATATGTTTCTTTTAAGGAATTATTGATCAAAGCAATAGCCATTCTTGACAACAAGTTTCCAATGTATGCTTACCGTTTTTTCCATCGCTATGGTTACCGTTTCCTTCAGCGGTACCGGGATCCTTAAGTTAATCCGTTATAACATTAATAGACTTACCAGTAGCCTCATCCTAGTGTCATCAACATACATGTGTGAACTACAGGATTTGGTAAAAAGAGGTAAACAACTTACATTAATGTTGAACATCAAATGATCAATCATCAATCCTTGGACTACATCCACTATGAGTTGTGGACTTCCAATTAAAAAACGATCTCGCTGGTGACATTGAAAAAAACCGATATATTTCCAAACATCAGTTCAGCTAGAAATTTGAAAATGTTGAGATATAACACATGTGAGATACCCTTTATAGATAGCTTCATACCGTGTATTTGTAATATCTATAATACGCCGTAGGAGAAGCCCTGACAAGGATTATTTGATAATTTGTAGGATAAGTTTGTGGTTCTTAACTTGCATTATTCACTTTAGATGTTTCTACCGTTGGTCAAACATACTTCGTCGACTTAAAGATAACATTACAGACTGCCTGCTAGAGAGCAATGGGTTTTAACGTATATACAGCTACCTCCCCTTAGTTTTGTTTGAATATAAGTGTAGCGCAGGGCACTTTTATCGACCAGGTCTCTGAATAAGTTAGATTGATACATGTAGTATGACAATCGAAAGTGCAAGTTTCGAATTCCAGTCTAGCCTTGCTAATTTTTCACAATAAGTATTTCATCTATATATTTTTTTCAATAAAGTCCCGCAAGTATGGTTTTCTTTTCAGAAATGAACTATAGTATAAATATATATACATGTGCCTAAAGTAATGTCGGGAACACAGTTTCCAGTACAAAGATATAGTTTTTGGCAGTCGTACGGGAATAATACATTCACAGTTATGAAATGAATAACTAGACGATACACGTCACCTAAACCAAGTGTAAACATTTAAAACTTTGCTAACCCATTAAAACATGTCAATTTATTGTAAGGGGGAAAACATATAAAGAAAAGATTGTCGAAACACAGCACTCAGATCAAACGAATTTAAATCGATATTTAATAATTTATTGTATACCGTCGAATCGCATCTACAATTCTTAACATAAATGTTCTTTAGTAAAATCTTAATACTCTATAGTCACCCCTTCACTTCACATGCATGCAGAGTATGCTTCGTACAAAAATATCACAATTTACAAACAATGTAGAGTGTGCAATATACATAAATATCATATACAAAATACCATATGTACAACAATTGAAATGCATAGCAGAGTATGGTTTATACATAAATATCATATACATAAATAGCATATGTACAACAATTGAAATGCATAGCAGAGTAGAGTATATACATAAATATCATATACATAAATAGCATATGTACAACAATTGAAATGCATAGCAGAGTATGGCTTATACATAAATATCATATACATAAATAGCATATGTACAACAATTGAAATACCTAGCAGATTATGGTACATACATAAATAACATATACAAGAATTGAAATACATAGCAGATTATGGTACATACATAAATAACATATACAAGAATTGAAATACATAGCAGATTATGGTACATACATAAATATCATATACAAGAATGGAAAAACATAGCAGATTATGGTACATACATAAATAACATATACAAGAATTGAAATACATAGCAGATTATGGTACATACATAAATAACATATACAAGAATTGAAATACATAGCAGATTATGGTACATACATAAATAACATATACAAGAATTGAAATACATAGCAGATTATGGTACATACATAAATAACATATACAAGAATTGAAATACATAGCAGATTATGGTACATACATAAATAACATATACAAGAATTGAAATACATAGCAGATTATGGTACATACATAAATAACATATACAAGAATTGAAATACATAGCAGATTATGGTACATACATAAATATCATATACATAAATACCTTATGTACAACAATTGAAATGCATAGCAGAGCATGTTATATACATACATATCATATACATAAATACCATATGTTCAACAATTGAAATGTAAGCAGAGTATGGTATATACATAAATATCATATACATAAATAGCATATGTACAACAATTGAAATACCTACCAGATTATGGTACATACATAAATAACATATACAAGAATTGAAATACATAGCAGATTATGGTACATACATAAATATCATATACAAGAATGGAAAAACATAGCAGATTATGGTACATACATAAATATCATATACATAAATACCATATGTAGAACAATTGAAATGCATAGCAGAGTAGGGTATATACATAAATATCATATACATAAATACCATATGTTCAACAATTGAAATGTAAGCAGAGTATGGTATATACATAAATATCATATACAAGAATGGAAAAACATAGCAGATTATGGTACATACATAAATAACATATACAAGAATTGAAATACATAGCAGATTATGGTACATACATAAATATCATATACAAGAATGGAAAAACATAGCAGATTATGGTACATACATAAATAACATATACAAGAATTGAAATACATAGCAGATTATGGTACATACATAAATATCATATACAAGAATGGAAAAACATAGCAGATTATGGTACATACATAAATAACATATACAAGAATTGAAATACATAGCAGATTATGGTACATACATAAATAACATATACAAGAATTGAAATACATAGCAGATTATGGTACATACATAAATAACATATACAAGAATTGAAATACATAGCAGATTATGGTACATACATAAATATCATATACATAAATACCATATGTTCAACAATTGAAATGTAAGCAGAGTATGGTATATACATAAATATCATATACATAAATACCTTATGTACAACAATTGAAATGCATAGCAGAGTAGAGTATATACATAAATATCATATACATAAATACCATATGTACAACAATTGAAATGCATAGCAGAGTATTGTATATACATAAATATCATATACATAAATAGCATATGTACAACAATTGAAATGCATAGCAGAGTATGGTTTATACATAAATATCATATACAAGAATGGAAAAACGTAGCAGATTATGGTACATACATAAATAGCATATGTACAACAATTGAAATGCATAGCAGAGTAGGGTATATACATAAATATCATATACATATATACCATATGTACAACAATTGAAATGCATAGCAGATTATGGTATATACATACATATCATATACAAGAATGGAAAAACATAGCAGATTATGGTACATACATAAATATCATATACAAGAATGGAAAAACATAGCAGATTATGGTACATACATAAATAGCATATGTACAACAATTGAAATACATAGCAGAGTATGGTACATACATAAATAGCATATGAAGGTAAAGCAGACATACTACACGCATACGTATCATATGTAACACTTTACAGACATTAAACCGTAAGCTTCATACGAATGCTAGCGTCTAAAAAAAATAGCAGTTCACCAATTTTTCAAAATGCTTAAAACCTATCATGCTTTATGATAATGTGTATGAACCCTTTTAGAATTATGCTTTTATACTTGAATTTAGTTCGTCTTTTTTTGAAACGTGAAATCTTAAACACAAAGATTTTATTCCACGTGGCTATTTTATTCGAAAGTAGCAAGAAACTAAATATTTTGCTTTTATGTGGACAGTTCAAACATGTTGAAACCTCAAATTAGCTTGTCCATGCATTCAGTGTATTTAATTTCTCTGCCATGTAACCTTCAGTGATTGTTATATGAAGACACAAACATGTGATTGCACCAATAACATTTGGTAATATATACAGTATGGTAATATATACAGTATGGTAATATATACAGTATGGTAATAGATACAGTATGGTAATATATACAGTATGGTAATAGATACAGTATGGTAATAGATACAGTATGGTAATAGATACAGTATGGTAATAGATACAGTATGGTAATAGATACAGTATGGTAATAGATACAGTATGGTAATAGATACAGTATGGTAATAGATACAGTATGGTAATAGATACAGTATGGTAATAGATACAGTATGGTAATAGATACAGTATGGTAATAGATACAGTATGGTAATAGATACAGTATGGTAATAGATACAGTATGGTAATAGATACAGTATGGTAATAGATACAGTATGGTAATAGATACAGTATGGTAATAGATACAGTATGGTAATAGATACAGTATGGTAATAGATACAGTATGGTAATAGATACAGTATGGTAATAGATACAGTATGGTAATAGATACATTATGGTAATAGATACAGTATGGTAATAGATACAGTATGGTAATATATACATTATGGCAATAGATACATTATGGTAATAGATACATTATGTTAATAGATACGGTATGGTAATAGATACAGTATGGTAATATATACAGTATGGTAATATATACATTATGGCAATATATACATTATGGCAATAGATACAGTATGGTAATATATACATTATTGTAATAGATACAGTATCGTAATATATACAGTATTGTAATAGATTCATTATGGTAATAGAAACAGTATGGTAACAGTTACAGTATGGTAATAGTTACAGTATGGTAATAGTTACAGTATGGTAATAAATACATTATGGTAATACATACAGTATGGTAATAGTTACAGTATGGTAATAGTTACAGTATGGTAATAAATACATTATGGTAATACATACAGTATGGTAAAAGATACATTATGGTAATAAATACATTATGGTAATAAATACATTATGGTAATAAATACATTATGGTAATAGATACGGTATGGTAATAGATACAGTAAGGGAATAGATACATTATGTTATAGATACATTATGGGAATAGATACATTATGGAAATAGATACAGTATGCTAATAGATACATTATGGAAATAGATACAGTATGCTAATAGATACATTATGTTATAGATACATTATGGGAATAGATACAGTATGCTAATAGATACATTATGGAAATAGATACAGTATGGTACATGTAATAGCTACAGTATGGTTATAGATACAGTATGGCAATAGATCCATTATGGCAATAGATACATTTTGGTAATAGATACAGTAAGGTAATAGATACATTATGGCAATTTATACATTATGGCAATTTATACATTATGGCAATTTATACATTATGGCAATTTATACATTATGGCAATAGAATAGATACAGTATGGTACATGTAATAGCTACAGTATGGTTATAGATACAGTATGGGAATAGATACAGTATGCTAATAGATACATTATGTTATAGATACATTATGGCAATAGAATAGATACAGTATGCTAATAGATACATTATGGAAATAGATACAGTATGGCAATAGATACAGTATGCTAATAGATACATTATGGCAATTTATACATTATGGCAATATATACAGTATGTAATAGATACAGTAGGGTAATATATACAGTATGTAATAGATACAGTAAGGTAATAGATACAGTAAGGTAATAGATACAGTACGGTAATAGATACAGTACGGTAATAGATACAGTATCGTAATATATACAGTATTGTAATATATACAGTATTGTAATAGATTCATTATGGTAATAGATTCATTATGGTAATAGAAACAGTATGGTAACAGATACAGTATGGTAAAAGATACATTATGGTAATAAATACATTATGGTAATAGATACGGTATGGTAATAGATACGGTATGGTAATAGATACGGTATGGTAATAGATACGGTATGGTAATAGATACATTATGGTAATAGATACAGTATGGTAACAATTAACTACACTGCACCATACAGCTGTTTCGTCCTTCTAGCACTGATCATTAATACTGGTCTAAAATACTGCTGAGACAGAAGGGTGATGAGTACAAACACTTAATCATATCTGATTTAAAAATGAATAGGAGCATTGGTTAAATTCAAATAAATAACGAGTAAAGTGTGTTTATAATGAAACGTGACACTTTTTAAAATATTGAACTGTGGCCATCAAGGTTACAGTTAACCTCGGGGGCTCAGAAATCTACAAGCAGACTTTACCAACTGGTACCTTTAAAGGTGCACGTGAGACACACACACATAATGATTGTATTTATTAAATCCTTTTGTGCGTATCACCTTGAGTATTTTATCATCTACATATTGCGTATCAAAATAATGACAGGCTGAAATCCTATTGTGTGTATTACTTTTGTTATGTTACAAAGCTGATTTTCTGTCGTTTTTGGTGACCTCATGTTCATTTAAAAAAAGTTCATTCAGAAAACTGAAAAGTACCGAATTTATTATGTTTTATTCACTCCGACATATACTCGTTCTCATACAAGTATAAAATTATTACCACATAGAAAATAATGGTTTTGTTTGTATAGGTAAATCTTTGATTTTTCAAGGTCACATATTCATGAAAGCGAACACTACTTGTTCAAATTTCATGGGTTTTGTGAGAGAAACTCTCCCAAAACGTGTATATGAATTCAATAAAAGACATTTCCACGAACTGAAATTGCTAAACCTGTCAGTGACCTCGTTAATTCCGTATCACCCATTGAATGCTGTTAATAGGACGTTAAACAAGATAAAATAAAATCTAATCAAATATCAGCCCTTGAATGCTGTTAATAGGACGTTAAACAAGATAAAATCAAATCTAATAAAATATCACCCCTTGAATGCTGTTAATTGGACGTTAAACAAGATAAAATAAAATAAAATAAAATATCACCCCTTGAATGCTGTTAATAAAACGTTAAACAAGATAAATAAAATAAAATAAAATATCACCCCTTGAATGCTGTTAATTGGACGTTAAACAAGATAAAATAAAATAAAATAAAATATCACCCCTTGAATGCTGTTAATTGGACGTTAAACAAGATAAAATAAAAACAAATTAAATAACACCCCCTGATGTGCCCCCTTATTGAATGTATCCCTTTGAAGTTTTGTTTCGGTCCACAAAATATCTTATTTTAATATAACATGTGATTGACCTATCAAATGTAATTGATTCCTTTAGGTGGGTATGGAAATAAGCAACCCTTGCGAAGCGGTTAAATCAGAATATCAGACAGATATTTACGTTGTACCAATCAGGATAGGTGTAATAGAGTCAGCTGGAATTCCGGCTATAAGCACTATACTCGACTACCAATGGGAAATGCATTGGAGGGTGCGAGTAGAGGCCATTTAAACATATGATGGACTGTGTACCTTGAACCCGGCCTCAGTTCGGGACCTCTCCAACAATACAAGTCAGCGTCAGTATTTCGAATGTAAGCAGCAACCATGCCAAATCCACTCTCCGTAAGAATCAATATATCACAGTTGATTAACATAGAAAAATCCAAAAACATTTTTACAAATATATCCTTGTTGCCTTTTTGTTCCTCTGGCAGTTTAGCTATATGCCCTATTTTCCCATAAGTGTCAATAATGTCTTCCGGATAACGATCTCTAGCTGTCTTTAAAATTCTATCATCATCAGTTGCTACAAAGATATTATATAAATCTTTATCTAGTCTATCAAAGAAATTCCACAAAATGTCCATAGGCTGTTGGTGTCTTGGGGGATCATTAGGAACGGTTGGGTTGCGTCCTATACGGATATGAGCACAAGCTGTTTTAGACCTAGGTCGTTTCTGAGCTTTTAAAGCACGGGAAAGAGTTTCAGAGGGTTTGAACAAATAATTAAAGAGTTCTTTGTATATATCAGCATAATGTAACTTTGTAATCCATGGGACATCCCTTCCAATGTGTGATCTCGTTCTGAAAACCTCCGTAAAGTCCCAATTCATACGTATGAAATGTATTTTGTTACGTTTGAAGTAGTTGTTTAGATCTTTTTTCCCGTAAAGGTATTTCTTGATCTTTACAGAATTAGCATTATCTAAGTTATGATTGGTCCGTTTTAGTTTGGTGAGGATGCTTGAATTGTATCTCCAGTCGTATTCATTTGGAGCCAGATAATCTTGTAGAAGGTAAGGCTGATCATGGTGGATCAAAAAGCGCTGTTTCGTCAGGAGAGATATAACAAAGGTTGAAAGGATACCAGACAATCTGTCTGACCATCCGCCACAGGCCGACTGTTTTGTATTAGTGCATTTGTACACAATGTATCCACTTGTGTAGGTTTTTGGTATTGAGTTAAGAAGTAGGTTATGGTTACTAGTCAAAGAGGCAGAATCTGCAGCTTTCCGTAATTTTCTAGGAACAGAGACGTCATTCACTCGAGTGATGTTGGCAATCTGCCACTGTAGGATATACAACACCGGACATAGAACTAGTACAAAACACAACCCGTATTTCTGAAAAATAAAACAACAGTTTATCATTATATTTCAAAGAATAACTAAAAAAAGAATGCAGTGAAATGGAAAGGTTAATTCACAGTCTGACAAGGAAACCTATATACAAGTAACCGTGGTCTATAATTCCCTTACATGTAGTGGACTATGGCATGTCAAATGTTAGTAAATTATGTTTCTATTTAAGGAGGCTCCACTCTCTCACAATTAACCAGCATAATTCGTTTGAACATTCACATAAGGGTTATGAAACTATGAAGAGAAGATTTTATGTAAATCTAAGCATTCAGATAAACTGGGAAAAAAATAAGTTTTCATCCATTTTCATAAAAAAAAAAAAATCGGTTGTGGCATTGTTTGGAACTATATCAAAAATAAAGATAATGAAAAGAAGTTTGTTTATTAACCATACAAATATTTTATTTATCATAAAATCAATAAAACAAAAAAGTGTTTTTTTATTGAAATTGTATTGAAATATTGATCAAAATATACACAATTGCTTAATTATTCATTATACATTTTACAATCTTTTTGATCCGGATAAGAGTTATCTTTCTTGGCAATAAATCAGATCTGTTTGTAGGGGGTATACAATTTACAACAGTTATCTCCCTTTACATGAATCAAAAATGAAACTTATGATATAAAATTGTCTCATTTAAAACAATTAATCGTTCGCTTATACAACCAGTTGTTTTCTCAATTATGTCAACATGGACAACCATTTCGATATATACGTCAGGTAATTGTAACCAAAAGCTACACAGGGGGTGCGTTCGTAACGCTGTCCAGAACGTCCCGGACAACTGGGACGACTTTCGAACGCGATGGAACAGATGTCCGGAACTCGCCGAGTTGTGCCGGTCGAGAAGGTGGTGCAGCGCGGAACAGTGACGTCACAACATGGCGACAAACCAGGATAACGTTGTAGCTGTCGGATCTCATTTGTATAAATGCCAGGCCTGTAATATTTTTTTTGCTACAGTCGGACATGTTCCGGACAGCCGTTACGAACACACCCAGGGTGTGTCGTTGCACAGAGTTAGTGTACTGCATTTGTGACAAAATTTACTCGACAGAGCGTAACTCAATCGGCAGCAAAAATCGTATCGATATCGATTTTGTGATAAATGTATTAAAGCAAGTGATAGATGCATCTACCTGTGAGACTGGTACGCAAAAGATATTAATGCACATTCCAAGCGCGTCATATATGACCTTCTTAAAGTCATCTGGTCTCGTGTCAGTGTGTTCCCGTGAGTCTCTATAATTATGTCTTTGCATCGGGATCTTTATTTATGAAGTACGTGTGATTACACATTGCCTAGTCTCGATAACAGGTGTTGACATATCACCATCACTCACGTCTACTATCGTTAAGCCAGTGTTACTATAATTTACACCAGGGCATTGAAATTCCCGATACGCTATACGGAAATGACGACAAGAAAAGCATGTGTAGTTTTGGTTATATTTTATTGTCACAAAGTATTAATAAGTGTATACACTTCTTATTATTTTAACATAGCATGTTTATACTAGTAAATTGATTGCGGTTTGGTAATATTCGAATAAATATACAGGTGTCGATACTTTTGCGCTAATTTTCACAACGCGATAAACAATAACACTTCTACACCGCCAAAATTAATGTGTTAATCCAAGGGACCCTTTCAGTGTAAATGTACAGATTGGTTCGGAGCATTGTTTGGTTAATGTTTAACGTCTATTTACCAGCTAAGATCATTCCAGGACGTGCCTTTACGTATGTAATATATGCCTGCTTTTGTGTATGGTTGCTGGAGGCAAGATGGTTTGAATGTATTTTCCCCCTTGCGATATCCAGGATCTGAGCCGACCTTAGAGTACTACCTGACTGAAACACCATGCCGAAGGCACCAACACAGCATTTACCGGTCACGTTTTACTGACAACGGGTAAACCATCTGTCACCATTATCCTAAATGTTGAGCTTTTAGCAGGGATAACACTTACATTTTAAGCACTTTGGTATATCCGGCCTTGGGACAGAACCTATGCCAAACAAGGCACTATGGAAGAGAACGACATATCGGAAGGAAAATGGTTTTGCAGTGATGTGTGCAAAGCAGGGAAAGGTGCACGCATTGAAAAGAGGACCGTGGATGCTTTTGTTGACATGAAGCAAATCTACACACAACGTGTAATGTGGAGAGGTCTTAATCAAATGGTAAGACGGGATGCCATCAGAGAAAATGATGGTGATGTTACTCCATTGGAGATATGACATGCTCCAGTTCTATGACAAACATTATCCAAAATATTTCCTCATATGTCATCGACTGTTGTCAGCCATCAATGGGGCTGTCCCTCCTAGGTTACAGCATGCCCTTCGCTGGAACCGGACTGTTAACCCACATGGAGGAAAGGGCAAAACATCGCCATGGACTTACAGATGGAATTTTTTAACGAGGACTACAAAGGTACATATTATTTGTACAAAGTTGACATTATATATATAACATAGGTTATCAAACCGTACCAATTGCGGGAAATATTGTACAAACATCCTGTCCTCTTCTAGGAAGTGTCTTGCTCAAAGACGTACATTAACTTTAAAAAATAAACAAATTGGCAGACATGGCTAGTGTGGTTTTGACCATTTTTACTTTGCAATGTAGTCTGTGTAGGTGAGACCCAACCTTTTGCAAGTCAATGCACCAGGCAAAATCGCTTTTAGTGTATGTGATTCTTTGTTATTGTAAGTCATTCTTTATTTTCCTACAGCTCATTAACACTATATGTATTTAGATAGACCAAAAATTACCAGTTCATATTCAATGATATCTTAAATTGGATATATATATGTTATTTTTCCAGAAAGTGTGAAAGATGCTGCAGGCCAGCTCACACAAGACACAATCGCTCGCCATAGTGAAATGGTTGGAATTCGAAAAGAGTTGGAAAAGGTAAAACTGTGAATGTATCGGGAACATCTGGCAGACTGGTCCACGGAACTGGATGTGTGAGCAGGAAAAAGGACATAGAGGAGTTTGTGTCCCTCCTTAAAGAAGAGGACCTCTTCACGTTTCACACAAAACGGAGACATGCATCATTCCAATCAATGGACTACCAACCGTATCCAAATTTAGTGTCAAAGACATTCAAGGCTCGGCTGGTCCGTTTAGGAAAACGGTGTCAAAGCGCAGGAAGCTACTACATATGAATAGAAATGAAACACAAAATTAAATGTACACTTGCAGCATCTTACCAGCTGAAATGTTGTAGCTGTGATAATGGACATCATGGTACCAGAATGGAATGATATTGTTGACTGTTATTCATATTCCCCCAAATTTGGAAAGTATGGGAAATGGTGGATATGAAAACTATTGACATGCAAAGTTGAAGGTCCCATGGAGTGTACATATAATACTGTAAACTTGGTTATTCTATGTGTATGTGTGTGGGTAGGGGTAAATTTTGCGATTTCATTACCGTATAACAGTATTTTACCAGGTATAAACCCATGCTCGGGAATAAGCCCCCCCCCCCCCCCCCCCCCCCCCCCCATATTCACTGCAGGGCCCATATTCGGGGGGATAAGCCCATTCTCTACTTTTGAATGTGCACCCCACAAAAAAAATTGAAAAATTACGTTGAAAAAGAACAGAGGTCATGTTGTTTGGAAAAAATTCACTGATTTGATGAAAAACAATCATCTGCAATCTTGCTTTTGGAGGAAAAACAGGTATTTCCCTGGATCCGTACACATGTACACAGAACAATATGCTTTTTTTCTTTGTTCAATTTCTCGCATGTTTCTTGTTTGAAGATTTGAATACAAATCACTGGTCATTCTGAAATTGTCGTGATTTTTCCTTTTAAACAAGGCATCATAAACGATACAAATCCCCACTAACCCAGCCCCAGATGTCTACATGAGCATTGCTGTCGACGGGTGTTAAACCCAACAAAGAAACTATTTTTAACAAGAAATTAAAGATGTAGAATTCCACTACCATATTCATCTGTTAATAAGCCCATATGCCAGTCGATCAAATTTACATATATAGATGTTTTACAGGAATAGCCACGAGCATAAATTTTATCCCCAACCACTCACGTTTTATCACAAAGTTCAGTCAATTTTACTGTGATACTTGGGCTCATTTAGCATAAGTATGGTAGTGTAGATGGTAGATTGTTTTACCCCAATTTCAAAGGAACAAAACTCAAAATTAAGTTTCTGATGAGTTTCATATACATGTATTACTTTCACATACTAGTACTGATATTCATTATGCTATGATGTATTGAAAACAGTACATGAACAAATCACAAAATCTCATGATATGCAAAAATACATGCATCAACAGTTGCAGCAAGTGGCGAAGCACACATCACTTCTTACCAAAAAACACATGAAGGGGGTTGTCCATTTTTTTCTTGCATGTGCAGGTCTGCAAACAGAAGACACAACACTGACATCTTAAAGACATGTATCCATACACATTCCAGGGCAATGTTCATTTGTATTTCATTTGTCCAGGGCAGTTCTGTCCATGCCTTCCAATAGAAACTGACTTAGCACACACACTCTAATACACCTGTCTACTTTTGCTGTTTCTATGAATGCATTGTCTTCACATTTTGCGACACTTTTGAAAACGTAACAAATTGCATGTCCAGTTCGTCCATCTCGTGCACATCGCCCAATTTCTTGCCAGTAATCGAGTGCTGTTGAAGGAAGACCCCAATGAATGACAATATCGATATCGGTGATATGGACACCCAAACCAAAGGCAACTGTAGATATTAGAAGCTGTATGCCAGAGTCCATGATGCAATTTGTAACAAAGTTCAGCATTATTTTCTCTTTCGTTTCGGAGTCAGTGTTTGCATGGAACATTTGAATCCGTTTCACAAGTTCTTCATTAACATCCATCAGTTCTGTTGTCAACCATAAGTATATTCGGTAACAGAGATTTATTGATCGAACATACACAATCATCTTTTTCCCATCCTCAGGTTCCTTTAGGTGATCAAGAATCCATTTAAGTTCCACTTCAAAGTTTTCCTTGGAATCTTTCATAGACATGAAGATGTTTGGCCTGAAAAGGAAGAGCATTGGATAATTATTTAAATTTATACTACTACACCTTAAGTATATGGGCAGACCCTGAGATGGATTGACAGAATCGGGTTAAAAAAAAGAAACAAATTACCCTATAAACTTAAATTTCCCTTACAGCTTTTATTATCATCAACTGTCTTATTGGGATTTAGTTCTGACCAATGTTGCTTCATAACATTTTTTTACCAGAAGAAGGGTACAAAATGTGACCTTGACCTTTGACCTTTACCTTGGGTCAGTTGACTCCATGTTTAAATATAACCAACTTTTCTTTATATTGTAATAACTTGACGTTAACCAGATGAAAGATAGACCTAGACTATTGACCAAGTGACTTTGACCTTTGGCCATTGACTCCCTGTTATTTCCAACCAATTAAGCTTCATAATGTCATCAGAAAATGTTACCGACCTATTTTTAATAGGCAATACCATGTTTACTCATGATCATAATTACCTGTATGGAAGCTCTGCAATGACTGTTGTATTTGTCTTGCTTAATCCAAGCACCTCATAAATATCCTGCTGGATTCTTTGAGTTGCAGTTGCTGTAGGAACCAGGGTTGGTATGTCAAAGTAACTCTGAAGTACTGCAACCTGTCTGTAGCTTGGTCGAAAATCTGATCAAATCAGATTTAATTATGTAATTATCAAAATTACAATTGGTGTAATTGAATGGTTTTCTGTCTATTAACAGATGACAAAATAGGAACAGACATGCTCACTAAATTAAATGCTACCATTTTGGATTATGTAAATCTTATAATCATATCATACCAGGATGAAATGCAGTGAGCTTCATCAAATGCAAGAAGACATATCGGGTTCTGGAACTTTTCCCCTAACAGTCTTTTCCACCTGGTCAGTGTGGCAGCTTCTGGTGAGACAAAAATGATGCTTTCATCATCAGCTATATCTAAAAATGAAATAATCATAAAATGATTAAGGTAATGATGCATAAATATATAAATAAGAAATGTAAACAATACAAAAAAACAACAGATAGCTATTAAGATCTTCTGTGTATCCTTTAAGGGTATTCGAAAACTCCCTCTTTAATAATTTGCTCCATAGGTGACAATAGGGTAATTATGACATTTAATTATTATTACATCTTAAGATTGCATATTCTTCATGGCTCACCTCGGGTGTCCTCCATTAAAGCGGCTGCCTTAATGTTCCTCTTTTGGAGTTGAGCAACCTGATCAGCCATCAGTGCTTTTAGTGGTGAAATCACCAGAGCTATATGTTGCCCACCTTCAATCTGATAATAAAAATGGATCATTGAAATATCTATTGTAATGTAAACAAAATCAACTCAAATCTCATACATTTTATACAGCATAAGTCCACAAATTTGACTCAAAATGAATATGACCAGAGATATGTTGACCAAAAGTCGGGTGAAAAGTAATATTGTATTAAATTTTATTCAAATTGTACTCATTATATATCTCTTAATTTTAAAGTACAGTAAATAAAACATAATTTGATTAAATAAACTTGTAATTCAATTAACTTAATTGATTTGACCCCATAATTATTACATTTTATAATCAAATTTTGACTTTTTGTGTGAAATGTATTTGTCTGAAAATGGGTCAGTGATCAGACAATGTTGTTAAAAAGTCTATTCGTCTTCGTAGTGAAAAATAATGTAATAATAAAAGAATTTAAATAACTCATCCAGAAGTAGGGAGGCAACGTGAAAGTCTTCCCATATCCTATTGGAAGAAGTGCAAAAACATCTTTCTTCTTCAGCAAACTTCCAATGATGTTTACTTGCTGCTCCTTCAACGTTACACCTATGTCATATTTCTGTTTTACCTTTTCGAACGCGTCTTCTAATTTCCTGTCCATTTTTTTTCGTGTTGACATCTCGCGGGAAATGTCATTTACTATGATTTCCTTATAAGGAAACTGACCTTGCGGCCTTTCAGAGCGTGAGAACCGGATGTGACGTTTAGTATTGAAGATGGCGGAATATTTGATTTTTTGATTGGATTTCTCTGTGTGTCATGTTCGTTTTGGATTTTAATGTTTATTGTCAAAGAAATGACGTAATATGATAATAGATACCAGACTTGTGCATCTGCATGTTTTTTTCATCCAGGAAATCTATCATTATTGACATAATACCGCCCCATGTGAATCACATGGGGGGCTTGCTACACTATCGGTAATGGGACCGACTTCATATTCGTTTTACAGAATCAGTAGTGGAGGCATCAACATTGGAAGGCTTGAAGGCCAGGTTGAATACCATACCAGTTACACATCTCTAAGACAGCTCCCCAAGTAAACATTAATGTACAAAGTTTTTACTTTTAAGATTTAATATTTTTTTCACTTTTTGAGACGCACCGAGTTAAATACATTCAATCCGAGGAGAAAATTCTAGTTCCCAGTGGGGGATTCTGAGACTACATGTAATATGAGGAGGAGCCTGGAGGTGGGGAGGTGGTTGCACATTTACATTGTAGTTAGTCACTTATTTACAATAGTCAATGTGTGTGTGTGTGTGTGTGTGTGTGTGTGTGTTGTGTGTGTGTGTGTGTGGGGGGGGGGGATCAAAGCTCCTCTGCTTACAAAGTAATTTATGAAAATCTTTTCCGTTTACATGTATATTTCAAATGAGCACAAAAGCATCTGGTTACACATGCATGATGGACTGTTATAAACACCTTGGAATAAAGTTGAAATGTACATGTGATATTCAAGCTGAATCCAGAGGGAAGGGGGCATGTATGCAGATTTTGGAATCTAATACAATGTAGTTCTGTAAACCCTCATTCTAATACAAGTAAACATATCTTGAATTTGAGAATAAACTACAAGTGTAATATCAGATTCTGAATATGAATCTGAATCAGAATTCCTGAGTGAAAATTCACAGAGAAATACATTCTTGGAAAGTTATTAACATTTACTAAGTTAACTTACTATGTATTTTAGTCATTTTATAACGGGAGAGAAAAAAATGAATAAAACACATTTTGAAAATTTACATTGATTTTAATCAAATCACATTTTTGAAACATAAATACAGATTAAGAAGCAAAGATAGGAATATTTGTCTTTGGAGTATGTACATTGTAGTATGAATTGTATGTATCAAATCAATAACACATTTACAGGACCTATGTATTTGAATTTTTTTTCACATAAAATTGTCCAGAGTTTTGTTTCTATCCTGGTGTCTTCTTACATAAGGCTTTCTGCTTAATATCCATGACCTGGAACATTTCTGTAAAAAAAGGAAAAATTAATTTAATGATTTGTAACAAAAACCTTGTATGCAGAATCCAAATTACAATTACATGTATAATTATATATAATTATGACTATATATATATAGTGCTTCACAATATCTTATTGATAATCACATGTACATAAGTCATAATTTAGAAATGACTGCATTAAATTATACTAATACTGCATAATTATATCTGGTCTTCAACCAAGCTTACAGGGATGATAAATATTGATAATATTTACTTTCATGGTACAATGTAGTAGATAAGCTAGATATATATACATATACATGGAGAATACAGTCTTATCAAAATAACTTTTAATAACAGCTTATTCCACAATCCATATTTAAAAATATGACATGTATAATATGTTTTGCTAAATCTATGAGGAAGTAAGTCAGCCCACCAGTGTCCCATTTCCAAGTTTTTGCACCATAACATTTTTCTTCAAAATTTTAATTCATCTCTTGATAAATATATCACCAGAAATCAATCTTGGTGAATGCTACGTTCAGCACAGAGACTAAATATACTAAAAGAGACATTAGCAGCAGCTATTACACGTTCATTTTCACATGATAGATTTTAGTATATGGGGTTTTGTCACATTTGATATGACATTTATCAAATTATCTGTTGTTACTTTGCTATTGCCTGGTTATCATATTCATTTTCCACCCTTGTTATGATGACCTATGTCCTTATAAATTATTCTCTATGATTTGAAAAATCCAGGTTTGGCCTATTGCATTTTACTTTCTGTCCTTACTTCCTGTAATAATAAAAAACAAACCATGCATCTTTTAAAAATTTACTCTGATTTGTTCAGATAAGAATTTAATTTGACAAAAATATGTATACACTATACACAATACACTACAAATACAATAAGAAACAAAGTGATTTGTTTACGAATTTTGAAATCTTTCAATAAAATTTTGCTTTGATGATTTGAGTTGAAATGCAACCTGATAAGCAAAATTTCACTGCCTAAAACGGAGATTACAATTTAAATGAAGGAAAATTACCTGTAATGTATTAATGTATTAATGTGTTTCCTACCACTGCTTTTCCTAAACCTAGAAAGCTGCTCATGGCTCTTGTAAGTAACTGATCAGAGCCCCCCCCCCCC
>NW_018406415.1:405057-443798 GCF_002113885.1 Mizuhopecten yessoensis
AAATTGTCCAGAGTTTTGTTTCTATCCTGGTGTCTTCTTACATAAGGCTTTCTGCTTAATATCCATGACCTGGAACATTTCTGTAAAAAAAGGAAAAATAAATTTAATGATTTGTAACAAAAACCTGGTATGCAGAACCCAAATTACAATTACATGTATAATTATATATAATTATGACTATATATATATAGTGCTTCACAATATCTTATTGATAATCACATGTACATAAGTCATAATTTAGAAATGACTGCATTAAATTATACTAATACTGCATAATTATATCTGGTCTTCAACCAAGCTTACAGGGATGATAAATATTGATAATATTTACTTTCATGGTACAATGTAGTAGATAAGCTAGATATATATACATATACATGGAGAATACAGTCTTATCAAAATAACTTTTAATAACAGCTTATTCCACAATCCATATTTAAAAATATGACATGTATAATATGTTTTGCTAAATCTATGAGGAAGTAAGTCAGCCCACCAGTGTCCCATTTCCAAGTTTTTGCACCATAACATTTTTCTTCAAAATTTTAATTCATCTCTTGATAAATATATCACCAGAAATCAATCTTGGTGAATGCTACGTTCAGCACAGAGACTAAATATACTAAAAGAGACATTAGCAGCAGCTATTACACGTTCATTTTCACATGATAGATTTTAGTATATGGGGTTTTGTCACATTTGATATGACATTTATCAAATTATCTGTTGTTACTTTGCTATTGCCTGGTTATCATATTCATTTTCCACCCTTGTTATGATGACCTATGTCCTTATAAATTATTCTCTATGATTTGAAAAATCCAGGTTTGGCCTATTGCATTTTACTTTCTGTCCTTACTTCCGGTAATAATAAAAAAAAAACATGCATCTTTTAAAAATTTACTCTGATTTGTTCAGATAAGAATTTAATTTGACAAAAATATGTATACACTATACACAATACACTACAAATACAATAAGAAACAAAGTGATTTGTTTACGAATTTTGAAATCTTTCAATAAAATTTTGCTTTGATGATTTGAGTTGAAATGCAACCTGATAAGCAAAATTTCACTGCCTAAAATGGAGATTACAATTTAAATGAAGGAAAATTACCTGTAATGTATTAATGTATTAATGTGTTTCCTACCACTGCTTTTCCTAAACCTAGAAAGCTGCTCATGGCTCTTGTAAGTAACTGATCAGAGCCCCCCCCCCCCCCAACTGGTACACAGAGAAACGCACTGATGTCCTACGTGAAAAAAAAGTTTGGTCAGGGGTTTGCTGAGCGTATAATAAAAAAGTAAACAATCTGACAATCTGCACAAACGCCTTTGCACTGTATAATATGACACTTTATATTTACCTCATTGCATTGTGGCAATTCGTCTACTCCTGTCGGTTCGGTATTGGTCCTTGGGGTCATTGACAATGACTCAAGACATTTGTTTTCAGACGATCACTTGAAGCTTTTTACACTGCCATTTATTAATTATTTCTGAACAAAATCTCTGTCAACAGTCAAGACAGAATTGCTGTAATGCTTCGAATGAAACGTTCAACGTCGAGACCTTCAGCTGTTCAGTTGTCACCGTCAGTGTGATGGGTGACGGTCATAATTCTTTCATCGTACGAAATTACCTATTCCGTTCAAGTGATGATAAACTCTGATTATCGTTTGTTCTATTCAACATGTAGATAAGTAAGCAATAACAACGGAAAGCATATATTCTTTCACTTTCAGACTTCATCCTCAGCAGCTGTCATATCGCTGTCATCAGCTGCGATAGTAAACTTCCGGTGTAAACGACGTTCGTTCTTATTTACGAGAGTTCAAAATCACATTAAATACGATTATTTAAATATAAAAAATGGTCGGACTGGATAGTATTAATTTTGTTTGACGTTCTTAACTGTTGTTAATAATTTTCGATAACAGTTTTTAAATCCAAGCGTGGTGTCGCTAGGTTACCGTAAATCATACTGAAATTTAGCCAACATGCGCAGCTTCCTGCGCAGTGGCGCTAAATTTGAGAACGATGGACCCACCTTAAGTATATTTTCCTCTATATTTGTTCATCAAAATCAAACATTGCTTCCCATTTCCTTTTCCCAGTAAATGTTATGTTATTTTGACACAAACAGTTATAAAAATCTTTTACTCCCTTTTTGTGTTTGATTTTTTTCTTTCAAGTTGGTAGGTATGTATGGACGTTTTATAGATTCAGCAGAAATGTCTTCTTTAGAACAGTTATTTTTTATTGCGTGTATGACACCGTGATAAATAAGGAAGTTAGTACGAATATTACATTTTTCTATGAATTCTGGATAGCTGTAAAAAAATCCGTTGCTATTTTCTTTAACTACGTCATTTCATTTTCAATTTCAATACATTTTATTGTCAAAGGAAGAATGGATTGAGAGCATTATTATTATTATTCACAAAACATTCTGTTTTCTTGGAAAGCTTACTCCAACTTAATAGAACATCTTTCCAAACTAAGTTTTTACAAGCGTTTTGGCATTTGAAAATATAATCTGTACCACAATTTGCAAAAAAATCTGTATTTCCAAAAGTTTTAAAAATTGATTGCCATTTCCCTTTACTTGTAAACATCCGTCGAATCCATGTAAGCTTTAAAGAATTTTCAGGCCCCCTTCATTATAGTTCTTAATAATTACATCTCTTTTTATCCTGTTTCTTAATAAATGTATCATCAGGATTTGGCAAAGTAATAAAAAGATGATTAAACTGAGATATGAGGAGGGACTCAATTATATGAATTCTTCCTATAGGTGTCAAAATCATTCTTCTCCATATCTTAATTAATGACTTTAGTTTTACTAATTTTTTGTCGTAATTAAGTTTAGGAATTTGATGCAAATCCACATTAAATTCAATGCCTAAAACTTTGAATCTTGTAACTGCCCACTGTAGATCCCATTCTGGATAGTATGTGAGTCTACTATATTTTTTACTACCTATCCATATTACTTGTGTTTGCTTTTATTTACCATTAGTCCAGAATTTTTTTCAAAAGTCTTTAACTCTATAAAAGACTCGTTTAAAGAACTTTTAGAACCATCTAAAATGATTGATGTATCGTCTGCATATTGAGATATTAGTGTAGGGATATTTTCTATGTTAATTCCTTTAATATTATTATTGTTCCTTAACCTTATTGCTAATATTTCAACACATAAAATGAATATGTAATGGGCAATTGGATCGCCTTGACGACAACCTCTTTTTACACTAAAAAATGTTGATAGATTTCCACCCTGATTGATAGAAGAGATAGTATTCGCATGTAAGGTTTTAATCCATTTACGTGTATCAACTCCAAAATTGACAATATACATTGTTATATATATTTGAATGAAGTTGCCAGCACCGTCTCCAACCAAGCTATACAAGGTAAAATATACATTTCAATGGCAAAAATGTAATAAATCATTTGACCTCATTTCTGTTTAACACAATCATTCTTCATACATTATATTTTGTACGTATTATGTACTGATAAGCCCAGGAGTTTGACTACAATCTTGAAGGTCGCAAACAGTTTATGATAAGGTTACACATGCAATAAAAACCTGACCACATTTTGTAATCGAAATGTTATTGAAATACAACAAATTAAAGTTTGTTCTATGCATAGACATACATTGTCATTTCTTTTAGAGTTCATAAATACTTACAAGTCTGTTCTTGATCATCTTTCCTTACAGATACACACGATATGTTTTCGGGCCCGCACTGTTTTCATGGTATACGTACAGATATGTGTCTTGTTCAGATAGCTTTGTGTATAATACCATATATACCATATATATACGGCTCTGATCGTCGATATCCATTACTTCAACGAATTCGACTTATTTCTGGATCATTGAAACTTTACAATTCGTCTAAATTGAAAGCAAAGTAGGTATGGCAAAGGACATTTAGTTTCCATAATTTAAACCTATAGAAAAATAACCACATATGTATTTGCTCTGTTACAACAAACGCCAGCTAGTAACTAAGTAGGAACCTATACGCAGGTAAGAGTGGGTGTTTAAAAGGTGATTATAACTGCGGGTAGCGGAACGGTGGCTTGTATTGAGTACTACTACCGTCTCCACCCCAGTGTAATTGTTGAGAAGATTCGTAAACAGTCCTATTATAGAACGTTCATAAAACGTGTATCAGGTGTATTAACGCCCCTCGGTATAATACCTATTGACAGCACACATTATTATATATATTTGAATGAAGATGCCAGCACCGTCTCCAACCAAGCTATACAAGGTAAAATATATATTTCAATGGCAAAAATGTAATAAATCATTTGACCTCATTTCTGTTTAACACAATCATTCTCCATACATTATATTTTGTACGTATTATGTACTGATAAGCCCAGGAGTTTGACTACAATCTTGAAGGTCGCAAACAGTTTATGATAAGGTTACACATGCAATAAAAACCTGACCACATTTTGTAATCGAAATGTTATTGAAATACAACAAATTAAAGTTTGTTCTATGCATAGACATACATTGTCATTTCTTTTAGAGTTCATAAATACTTACAAGTCTGTTCTTGATCATCTTTCCTTACAGATACACACGATTTGTTTTCGGGCCCGCACTGTTTTCATGGTATTCGTACAGATATGTGTCTTGTTCAGATAGCTTTGTGTATAATACCATGTATACCATATATATACGGCTCTGATCGTCGATATCCATCACTTCAACAAATTCAACTTATTTCTGGATCATTGAAATTTTAAGAGTGGTAAGAGGTAAGAGTGGGTGTTTAAAAGGTCAATAACTGCGGGTAGCGGAACGGTGGCTTGTATTGAGTACTACTACCGTCTCCAACCCAGTGTAATTGTTGAGAAGGTTCGTAAACAGTCCTACTATAGAACGTTCATAAAACGTTTATCAGCTGTATTAACACCCCTCGGTGTAATACCTATTGACAATACACATTGTTATATATATTTGAATGAAGTTGCCAGCACCGTCCCCAACCAAGCCTAATTGCAAGTAGATCCGTTATTGACCCTATACTTTTTAGGTTGAATGAGTCTTTACCGTTGTATTTTCGTGACCTTTGACCTGATGTCAATTTTCCTCCCCAGCTCGAAAAACACCTGAATGATTTAATTCCAACCAAACATGACCATTTTATGCCTGTTTTGTATGGAAACTACCGAAAAATGCTCTATTTAATAATGTGTATATATTCCTTTATTATCTGTAAGTATATTATAATCGTCAAAAGATCCAATAAGACGACAACGATGATCTGGTTTTAGCTTATATATAAACAAGTTTACTCTGTAGCAGAAATGATTCTCTTCTTTTCAACCTCCGCAACTACTGTCCTCGTTGGCTTAGTAAAGTTTCGCGTCAGGAACTTAAATTTTCATTTCAACAATTTTAATATCATTCTCACAACGTAGTCCTCCAAAATGATATATTGCTTTTTGTACATCAGCTCATAAGTTTACATGACTTTTGCATATACCCATGCTTATCAAATTTTTTTTTTTCCTTAGTTTGTCAAACAGACAAAACAAACGGAATAATATTGATACTCGATATCTAGTAAGTTAAACTTATGTTAATGAAACCAGTTAAAAGTTTCAAATTGCTCACTTTCTTTCATTCATTTTACATGTTCAAAATTGATGCAAGTATAATTCAGATGCAAATTTAATTACTTTATATTATGATTTGAAAACCTGTAATGAAATGTACTTTGATGCTATTAACAAGAACTGTACAATGACATTGCATCCCTATAACGCGATGAGGTTACAATAAAGTTGTTCATGTGAATAAAAACGCTGAGTTTAAAGTCGATGTAGTTTTAATTTTTCTGTGAAACTACATAAATAGGTATCTTTTAGTTTGATAGCTGCTGCCTTTACAGTGTATTCCAATGTGTCTTCTGTTCTCCAGTGTCCGTTTTCTTGGTTTTTAATTTCATATCAAAATTCTCAATACCAGAATATTTATGCAATCCGTAATTGCATAACTGCAAATTACATATATATCCCATATCCTAAAATCCCCATTACCATATAAGGCCTTATCATAACTATGTATCTGTTTCAATTCTCTTAAAATATAAGAGTCATGAAGTAGGAGTAGGAGGTTTAGTAATATTAAAATGGAAAACAATAGTGTTTTTTTTTTATCGCGATATCATTTTAAAATACCGTTTTTAAGCATAATGCGGAATGGTTTAGGAGTTATACAGACATATTTCTATGTTCTTTGATGTTCCATATTCCGTACAGCGATGTCAGAAGAATCATTTTAAACATTATTACGAAATATCTTTTGATTCTTTATCGCCGGAATGGAAACCTTGATACAATAGTTAAAGTTTTACCGACAGAAAAACTTGCAAAACCATCGAAATGTTTCTGTTTACAATTCTCCAAAAGAACTAAAAAGTGTTTACAAAAAACAAAATATAAATGTGTTATATATTTACTCTTTCACGGGTGACCCAGAATGTATGCGTTATATTTGCAACCTTCCATCACGCCCGACAGTCTGACATTTCCACATGCAGGCAGCTTTCAACATGTTGTTACGTTTGCTATAATTCAATAATAATTAGTATTCCAAATCACCATCTCTTGTTTGTCAAATCAGGGGAGGTTATACTAGCATATTGGAAGGTTGTTATTTTTTAAATTTCATTCGTTGATAAACACTTCATAAAATCAAGCAAAACATGTCGAATGACTTAATTGTACGGTTCGATAGCGATAATTGTGGAGAAGAATTGAAGAGATTTCGTCAAGATCAGATTACGGGACGATCATGATAACACGTAGGCATCGCTTTAAACTAATGGGTTGATTCTAAGGATGAAATGTTTCTCTCGCTACACCCCTCGAGGATAAAATGCTGTTCAGTATACGTAAACTTCCTTTATCACCGATTATGATATTGCGATATGATTGGTATAGGTCATACATGTACGTACCGCATAGAAGGTAGGGGGACGTATTTCGTTAATTACATATTTTCATTCAGGTTTTAATATAGGGTTATATAGAACAAGGATCTTCACTTTCGATGTGCTTGTCCAATAATTGCTTAGAATCTTTAAGACAGGCTGCAAAAATATAGTTGGTGATTTGGTAGGGAAACCAGAAACGTTTTAAATATTTTAAGATTTTCTTTAATAACTTGCTTCTATCAAAGTACAAGACGGGTGNGATAATGGGACCTTAACCACTAATATTGCCCTAAAATAAAACTTTTACTACTTTCCTACAAAAATACTTTGGCTAACTACTGTACGTTCTCATCTGCCAACTTCTACATCCAAATGGAAATTAATTGGAGAACAAAGAAGACATCCGATACCTTATCCAGCCTGCACTCTTCATTTTGTATGAAATTATAAATCGTTTCCTATCAGAAAATCATGGAGTCCGTTTATATATCAGGTAAAATTCACTAAAGTGGTATATCTATATTGGCAAAATTCGTTAAATTCCAGAATGAGGTAAAAGAGATACTCTGTCGATGACTTTTTTATAAATAAAAGTAAAGATTTATCCACCTTTTTGAAGGGGAATATATGCAACAGCGGGACGTCGAAATTCAGCTTAGGTATCATCTGGTCTCAACTTCTTTTGGTTAAAAGTCTAAGACACGAGCTTGCAAGACTTTCATATGAGCTACGACTAATATCTGTATACGCCTGCAAGATGTCGAAGTGGAAACCATTTACACCGATTCTTGGTTTTTGGACATGACATCATTTGAATGTGACCTTGATTTACATGATTTATCAATTGATACATGTCGACGATGAAGCCGAGGTCTCTTATCCTTTTGTACTGATCTTACCATCCATGTAATTATTTCTTCTGGTCATATTTTGTTCCAGTTCTATAGTTTTTGAGTTCGCATCACGGTTTTGTTATCACTTCTGAATGTTTTTGTCTTTTTGTTTTTAAATCATGAACATTGTAATACGACATCGCACTTGGTCACACTGGTCTGACGAAAAGCTAACCAGATATGCCTTTGATACATCCTGAAAGAAACTAGTAAATCATGGAGAAAAGACCAGATAATGAGTTTACATGCTTTAATTCAATAATATCACCGTTCATTCACATAAAAGTATCCAAAACAACAGTATATCATAAGTTAAAATCACCTTTTCATTTTAATAACTGTAGTTTCCATCATTTAGATTATTTTCATGTGTATAGCCATTTCCTCCAGTAGCGACATTTTTTGAAAACTATTAAACCAAAAAATTAAGCCTATCTGAAAGAGACACAGTGAGGGAACAAAAAGTCCAAAGTATCAGAAAACTAATGTGGAAAGTCTGTCTGAACATTAAATAACTTGCAATTAGAAAAGACACCCTGACAACGGGGTTACTGGGTGTAACTTACTCGAGTAGTGTTGTTTCCCTAAACACCCGTGATATAATAGGCAGTAACTTTATGTAATTTCTTTTTCGATGAAAATTGTTTTAGGAATACAATCGATAATCAAAAGAAATATTTAAGATCAATCGACTCGCAATAAGTGCAGGAACATATTCCAGAAGCGGTATTGTAACTGGTGTAAAGATAGATAAGATGCTCTGACTGTTGTGCTGGCTGTTATCTACGGAGAGAGTGTGCCTACCGTACTTTCTGCTAGACTGGGGCTACTATAAATTAAATCAGACAAGGTGAACCAGTTCCTCTATAGACTTAACAAGATTCGAAATGAAGATTTGAATCCTCCGATTATATTTATAGAGAGTAAATCTAAATAACTAACTGATATATTATGTTTCTTCATAGTCGTAAAAATACTACCATTTTCCGTACAATATAAGGGACGCAAATCTTGTATGTCAACTTTTACTGTGTTCGTAAGTGTTACGTCCCCTGATTTGATAAAATCTGTTGAGCTTATATTTTATCATCGCATGGAGAGCAACCCACGTTTCAGGTTTTAAAAAGGTAATTTGTTACAATAATACATGGATATAGAACGTTAAATAAACACATCCTATCACTTCGCAATTGAGCTGAATTTCTAAATCGAAGTGAAATCCTCGTTTGTACATGATGACGATATTATTGATATGGAGATACTTTTGTAAAAAATAACTATTTTGAAAACGTTGAATATTTCTTCAATGTTAGCAATAATGAAATATAATGGAATCTTCATGCTTTCAGTTTTGCCTTGACATATTGCAGTGGTTCAGCGAGCCTAAGTGAGAGGAACCGCTACCCATACATAAGAACATGCAAATACAAACCCAATATTCAAAAAGGAGATAAGTAGGATGTAAGCTACGTTTTCATACACATTTGTGTAAATAATTATAACGAATGGTTACATGTAGTGTGCATGAAAAATTAAATGAAAAATAAGCCGTAAATACAAGTTTTAACCAAGTCACCTCAGTGACACAGCGATTTCATTCATTCCTCATACATGAAGATCGAAAAAACCCACTTTCACAGTTGTCCTCAATAATAATAGCGAATGTATCCCCTTACAAAACAGCAACTTGTTTCCTTATCTAGTCTAGACCCCTTAATAGACAAACTTGAAAAATATCCCTTTGAAAAAATAAGTATCACACTGGAACACCCCTCATGCGCATGCGTAGTGGAAAACCATCACAAATGGAAAATTGTAAAGGAATCAAACACGAAGAAAATATTACTATTAAGATAACATCATCTAAATACAAGGATTAAACTCATCCTCATTAACATTCCAACAAAACCTGTCATAGTTAGCAATCGGTTTCTCGATAAATGCACACTTAATCAGTTAATGCTAATAGACATCAAAACGTTCATTTTTCACATTGTCAAGGTTAAACCCCCTACCACCTAATTCCAAACGATGTTTAAGTCATCTGACAACGTTTAAGGTCACATTGTGTTACATTGAGCTAAACATTAACATTTTTGACACCTTCTACGATATGATTCAATAGATTATGACTAACTTGGGAACATTGATCTAAACCAGATAGGAATAAGATTTTAAAGATTGATACAAAAACAAAACTTTTTGGCAAAATAATGAATTAAATGCTTCTAACTGAGGAATCAAATAAACTCCGTAAGCTGAAAGCGCAAATAGCGTTTCCTGTTCATTTATTTAATAGTTAATATTATAATCAGTCTTAATTTATACTTTATACTCAGTCAAGTGATATCATGAATCGTACAGTAATCTACAAAATCCACTATGAGTTGTTGACTACCACCCAGTGATGTCTTCAATCTTTCAATTAAAAACACGAACCTGCTGGTAGCATTTAAGACATTTAAAACGTTTTTACACACTAATTCAGATGTAGAACTTTGACAACTTTACACATGTAAGACAAACTTATCGATAGCTTCACACCAAGGGAATAGTAATATAAATATTGCGCCGAAGGAGAAGCCATAGGAAGGATTATTTTATAATTTGTAGGATAAGTAGGTGGCTCTTAAATTGGATTGTTCACTTTATATGTTTTTAACTTTGGTAAAAAATTACGGACCCCTTTCAAACTGTAATGGGGAATTTCGTATAAAGGTACTTCCCCTTATTTTTGTTTGAATATACCTGTTACGCAGTTTGGTAAGGGCAATACTGATGAACAGGCACCTCAATCGGCTTTAGCGATAATATGACAATCTAAAGTCCCGGGTTCGAATTACAGTCCAGCCTTGCTGAGTTTTCTCATTTGTTGATTATTTTTAATGTATTTCACCTTTATTAATTTTCATTAAAGTCCCGCAATGTATGGTTTTCTTTTGAGAAATGATTTATCAAAGCAAAAGACATGCTGAAAAAACAGTTTACAATACAAAGTTACAGTTTTTGGAGGTGGTTTGGGTATCCTTGTTTTACAATTGTGAATTGAATGACAAGAAGATATGTCACCGAACCTAAAAGTGTTAAATTTTCTGGCTTTACCAAACCCAGTTAAAATTGGTCAATGTATGGTTGCTAGAAGAAAAAAGTGAACAAATAAAGTTTTTCAAAATACATTTTTCAGCTAATTTAAATAAAATTATTCATACCTTCGCATAAAATTTAAATGTTTTAACTTGGATGTTATTTTGCAAAAAATGTTAATTTAACTTGTTTAAGAATAGTCCTTTGATAAATCCTTCACACGCAAAGCAGGCTCCATATATAAGTATCATATCAAACACGCCATAGACATAGTAGAGTATAATACATGCATATATATATAATGGAGCACACAAAATATCCTAAATAAAAATCTTAACAAACATAAAATATTATACTACATCGGAGTGCTTGCGTCTGAAAATAATACAGCAGTTTACCAATTTCTCAAACTGCATCATTTTTATCATGCTTCATTTTAATGTCAATAAGCCGTACAAAAAACATGTTTTTATTTGTTTTAAGTTTGTCTTTTTTTCTGAAACGTAAAATCTTGAATACAATAATGACATTTCATTCCACATGACTATTTTATTTATTATCAGCGTTTATAGAAACTGACAAGTTTTGGTTTATTTGGACGCTAAAAACGAGAAACAATAACAAAACAAAATGTTCATACTTTTCTGTGCATGTGACTTCCTCTACCATAAAGTTGTCACTGACTGTACGATCAAGACACACACATGTGAGTACACGTGCACCTATAAAGTTAGGTAATAGATGCAGTATGTTAAAAATGAATTGAACTGACTGCACCATACAGGATTTGTCGTTGATGCTCGGGACCAAATAACTGGAAACTCAAATTGGTCTAAAGTACTGTTTAGACAGAAGGGAATTTCGTAAAACCTATTTATTATATTAATTTTAAAATATTATAGGAGTACTGGCTAATTTTAAATAAACAATTAGTGATGAGTATATTATATAAACTATGCTACAAAAGATATATTTTCGGCAATTAAGGCTACATGTACAGCAACAAACCTCGGGGACTAAGAACTACACCATCAGACTCTACCAACTGGTATCTTTGAAAGTGTTCGTATGATTTATAAATATGATAAAAGTATCTATCAAATCATGTTATGTACATTACATTGACTATTGTATCATCTACATCAAGTGTATCAGAAGAATGAAAGACCGTTTTTCTGTCACTTGTCTTGACCTCATATTTATTAAATTGTTTCATTCAAAACACACAAAAAAGTTCCATTGTGTCTCAGTCACTCCGAGATACCCGCGTTCTTTTATAGTGGAAGTAATTCTAGCGACACTGTTTAGACACTGCATGCAATAGTTCCATTAGGGAAGGGACACATTGGGACGTTGTGATTCGAATTAAAAAACCCATTCGAGATTCAATTATTTTGAATGCTATAACCTTGCTGTTTGTTGTTTATCAGACATATGCTTTCTAACTCGATGACAAGTATGATAGAATATTTAGATTACACAAAAAGTCGAAACAACAACAATCATCAGGAAACCATACAAAGAATCGATAGCCAGACTTGAACAGTAATGTATCCAACATTTCAACATTTACAGATGAATTTCAATAAAATCATCGCATAGAAAAAAAAGCTGATGTTTGTATGGATAAACGTTTGGTTTGTCCAGATCACTGATCATATTGGAAAATGTATGATCAATTTAAAAAGCAAACACGCAACTGAAACATGTGTCAAAAAAGTAGATGCCTGTTATTTTTAGAACTGTTTTACAAGAGTTTAAAAAATAATGACCAATTTGGCGGCCATTTTGAAAATGTATTTCTTCCGCTTCCCGAAAGACCAAAACAAGATTGACCACTTAAATCATCATTGTGTTGCCATTTGTAATTGAAGCGTGTTCAGTATTGCTGTATAACTTTATTAAGTTCAATATGATAACAACAATATGCAACAAAATTAAAAAATATACATGACAGATATTTTTTTACATGTTTATCGTAACTGAAACACTTTCGATATTTGACACACAAAAAATAATGAGACAAAAAAAAAAGAATCACAAAGACCCCACATTTTTTTGGCTGGTTTAGAAAGCGAACCATTTTCTTTTGATTCAATGAATATCAAATAAAGTTTAATAGCAGAACTTTTCATATCAGGCGTTAAATCTGCAAAATATTGGTGGAAAAAAGGGATTATTTTTGCAATGAAAAATAAGGGATATAGGCAACCTAAATCGATACTCTGAGACAATAAAAAATAAGATTAAGAAATTTTACTTCCACAATTGAAAAGAACAGACTATTTTTATCGATTCTGCAAATATTCAAGCATATCTGATAGCAAACTTGGAAAATATTGTATGAACTTGTTCTGCCAATTGGCCAAAATACAATTTTTTAAAAATCACATAGTATATCAAATTGGTACCTTTGACCGATCATAGCACAAAAACGAACATACAGACATACATTTCTATTTCAAAAAATTCATTTGAGAAAAAAAGATTAATACAGGAAGTTTTTGACTTCTTAGAAGTGTACATCCATAAACGTGTAACTGAAGTCATTAAACTATAGACGGAATGATCGAGTGGTTAACACTCCGGCCTTCCAAGCAGGCCTTCCAATCCCAAAAGTCGCCGTACGCATGGAATATTCAGAGAAAGTGTTTTTCTCCTGCCCACATAACTCCAACAACCCAGTTGGAGTATAAAATGGTCTGGGGTGGGTGTTGCGGTATCTGTACTGTAGCAATCAAGTGAGGTGACACTATAAATGATACCGTTGGAAGCACGGTCCCACTACAAACAGAACACTATACATCTCCAGCACACACGCAGGCATTCACAAATAGGGAGATATTAGCCAGGTGGCATATGACTAGTAGTTAGCGCCTGATAAGGCATACCTGCGAATTCCTCAATATTGTATTGATTAATATATATGCTAATTGTATTGATTATATAAAATTGTATATCTTTGTACTGTAAAGCGCTTTAGAGTGGCTTATGTTAGCTAGATAGGGCGCTATATCAAATGTTGTATATTCATTTTTATTTATTAAAAGACATTTCCATATGTTACACAAACGGCAGTGCTGTCTGTTTGAAGTTTAACCACAGGCACATGTGCAAGATCGCTAACAATATGGCGCGGTCATGATCAGCTGTTCGTCGGACGACAACCACATCAGTCCGTTTTCTCCTATATTATTCATTTTACGCAATGACGATACGAAACTTTGATAACAAATGATTCCTGAACAAATAACACATACCTAGTGTCCATAATTATGTTGTTGCAGTCTGAATACCATATTGTCACTGTAAACGCAACAGACGTTCGTTGTAAACATCGCTGGGTCAAAACAGTAATTGCCGAACTCAAGTAAGCGGAGCGCTGATTGGCCGAGACTGACGAAGCCTCTCTGCATGCGGAATGCTGAATGGACGATGGTGGCGACGTCTAGACATGGTATGACGTCACGGAAAGCATTAAACCCGGCGGCGATAAGTCGAAGGCGCATTCTGTCACAAGTAGTAGCCAATATTAGTAGCGCATTATTTCCCGAGCAGAAAATATCAGCAGAGAAGACTATCTAGTTATAAACAGAGCAGAATGGCAGCAGGGGTAAATAGATACCAGAGTTAGACGTTATGGGGACAAATAGAACTTATAAGCTGTGCTGATTGCACCTTCTCTGCGTGGTAGCACCTTCTCTACTTGGTAGCACCTTCTTTACTTGGTATCATTAATGGGAAATGCATAGGAGGGTGCGAGTAGAGGCCATTTAAACATATGATGGACTGTGTACCTTGAACACGGGTTCAGTTCGGAACCTCTCCAACAATACAAGTCAGCGTCAGTATTCCGAATGTAAGCAGCAACCATGCCAAATCCACTTTCCGTAAGAATCAATATATCACAGTTGATTAACATATAAAAATCCAAAAACATTTTTACAAATATATCCTTGTTGCCTTTTTGTTCCTCTGTCAGTTTAGCTATATGCCCTATTTTCCCATAAGTGTCAATAAGGTCTTTCGAATAACGATCTCTAGCTGTCTTTAAAATTCTATCATCATCAGTTGCTATGAAGATATTATATAAATCTTTATCTAGTCTATCAAAGAAATTCCACAAAATGTCCATAGGCTGTTGGTGTCTTGGGGGATCATTAGGAATGGTTGGGTTGCGTCCTATACGGATATGAGCACAAGCTGTTTTAGTCCTAGATCGTTTCTGAGCTTTTAAAGCACGGGAAAGAGTTTCTGAGGGTTTGAACAAATAACTAAAGAGTTCTTTGTATATATCAGCATAATGTAACTTTGTAATCCATGGGACATCGCGTCCAATGTGTGATCTCGTTCTGAAAACCTCCGTAAAGTCCCAATTCATGTGTATGAAATGTATTTTGTCACTTTCGAAGTAGCTGTTAAGATCTTGTTCTCCATAAAGGTATTCCTTGACCTTTAGAGAATTTTTGTTAAGAAGGTCATGATTTGTCCGTTTGAATGAGGCGAGGTTGCTAGAGTTGTATCTCCAGTCGTATTCATTGGGTACCAGATAATCTTGTAGAGGGTAAGGTTCAATATGGTCGATCAAAAAGTGCTGTTTCGTAATCAGAGATATCACAAAGGTTGACAGGATACCAGAAAATCTGTCTGCCAATCCGCCACAGCCGGATCGTTTTGTTTGATTGCACGTGTAAACAATATATCCACCTGTGTAGGTTTTTGGAATTGAGTTAAGAAGTAATGCGTGGTTACTAGTCAAAGAGGGAGAATCCGCAACATTCTGTGATTTGCTAGAAACAGAGACGCCATTCACTCGAGTGATGTTCGCAGTCTGCAAAAGTAGGATATACAGCACCAGGGATAGCAACAGCACGAAACAAAATATGTATTTCTGAAAATAAAACAGCAATTTATTATTATGTTTCAATGGATAATCAAAAGAAGATGCATTGAAATGAGCAGGTAAATTTAAACACTAACCTATATAAAAGTAAATGTGGTCACATTTACTTTTATATAGGTTAGTGTTTAAATTTACTTCGATATCTAACTTTCAATACCAATAACGAAAATTAGAATAGCAAATGTTCCCTCGAAAATCTGTAGTGGACTATGGCAAGTCAAATGTTAGTAAATTATGTATCTATTTAATTATTTTTGTTGTCCTTATTGAATTATTTGGAACATTTGCTATTCTAATTTTCGTTATTGGTATTGAAAGTTAGATATCGAAGTTCAATGTTTCATTATTGATATTGTCATGTTTGTAGTTAATCTATTTTTCATTATATATCTATTATAGACTTTGTCAAGGTTGATACCTTATCATATGTACCTAATAAAGTGAAATCGACCGAAAACGCAGTGCGAGGGTGATATTAATAATATATCAGTTTAACATCGTATTGACCGAGACAAAAGTCCTTAATTTTATACTACATAGCATGTCTTCAGGTAACAAAATATACAAGATATTTAAATAGTGAGAATGAACGTGTGTTTTTTGGAACGAAATAGTTGGTCTTAATTTAGAAACAATTTTGTTTTGTTTTGTTTGTTTAACTTTAACGGCCAACTGACAACTATGGTCATTTAGGGCTATAGTGAAATTTGAATATGGGGCGACCGTTCGAGAAATCAAAATGAAAATGATAGAAAAACTCGTATATCTTAAAATCACAAGCAGAAGACGCATAGAAAACTAAAAAAAGAGCAAAAGGGTGATATATCAAAGTTAAGTTAAATTCTATCAAAAGGGTGAAATACTAAAGTTAATTCAAATTCTATCAAGAGGGTAAAATACTAAAGTTAAGTTAAAATCTATCGTGTAAGAGGGTGAAATACTAAAGTTAAGTTACAATATATCGTGTAAGAGGGTGAAAAATTAAAGTTAAGTTAAAATTTATCGTGTAAGAGGTTGAAATACAAAAGTTAAGTTAAAACCTATCGTGTAAGATTGAAATGAAGAAAGATACCGTGAAAGAGTTATGTCGGTTTTCATGTCCGCTACCTAGAAGTATTTAACACGAATTTATTTAAATTTTAACATTCTATTAAAAGGTGTTGCCTTATTCAGTAGATAACCGTGAGTGAGATAATTATGAACAGAACGGAGCCGAGAGAGGACAGCCTCCTCCCTAATGCATAACCGACTGGGCAGACACGGTTCGAGTTTTGGTTGCAAAGAAAAAAGTTTCTTTCTAGTCTCGAGAGATCATCGCTGCTGCCATTCAATTTGAATGGCCGAAGGTTTAAATGAGTTTAATGTCTGCATATGGCATTTTAATATTGGTTTTCTGGGAGTTAAATGTGTATAACCGCTTATTCCAACGTGACTCGGAATCCGTAAAAAAGGAATGTTGCTTTTTTTAGATACAAGATATGCGAATAGAAAGGTTATGTATATGTGATTTTTTGGAATCTCGTAAGTTCACAATTTGGAGGATCGATAGAGAGTCTGAACAGATAATTTATTTTTCAATGCGTTGTACATCGATATTATCGAGGGCCAAACGGAGGGCACGTGCTTCCGGGGAGAACATAGAGGTTTCGTTTGGTACTGCTGCTTCTGCTACTGTTTTGCCATCTTTGGAACAATCAGTGTAAAGCTGTGTGTGAGAAGAAAACCTCGATATGTATTCCCGAAAGGAAGTATTTTGTTCTTCAAGCAATGAATTCCATTTTGCCATTTCATACAATGCAGGTGTTGTTAAAACCAATGGTGGAATTACCGGTTTGTTGTATTAAGCTATGTTATTAAATGTTATGTTGAGCTCCTTCAGGGAACTGGAAATGCGGATACCAAATGTCAGTTAGGGTGTTTTTTTCATTTTGCGCGAATATGTTAAGGTAGTTTGGGTTAAAGGCAGAATTTATAAAATTTGATTAGACCTGACCCGCAATCTATTATGCCAAATTCGTAATCTTCGGTCATAAAGAGATTACTCTTTCACTTCCTCAGAAAGACTGTCCCATGGTGTTGTTCGAAAACCTCCAAGCATTAGACGCAGCCCTTGTTTATTGATTGGACCGAACATCTGCAGGTATAAATTGTGTGCTGACACATAAACCAATAAACCACAATCGAGTTTTGATAGAATAGGTGATATATAAAGGCTAAAACAATTGTTTTGCTCAGTAGCTGGAATTCCGGTGACCTTGTTATATAATGGCTTTAATATGTCAACAATGCTCTCTATTGTATGCCTTAATATACATAAGAGCCAAACAATAATCTTGCTTACCATCATATGAAGAGCTGAAGTCATATAAGGGCGTTACTACTGTACATGTGTGTTATATATGTCTGCTCGTGTGTATGTGTGCTGTAGGCAGGGTATGTTGGTTTATTTGCCTCCTGATGATCTGATGCCGTGTTTTAGAGTGCTACCTCAATAAAATACATGTACATTGCCGAAGGCACCAAACACACCATTCTAATCAGTCATATTATAATGACGTTGTTGCCATTACCAAAAATGCTAAACGTTAAGCAGGAAATCACAGGTACCATTTTAATGACTTTGACATTAATAAAATTAAATGGTTTTAATTTACAAATATCTAGCTATCTGACTGTTGTGTAACAAGTATGCTGCATAAAATAAAACCGGAAAAAACTAGCACACAATGGATAAGAAGGTCACAATTAGTTGTGTAAAAATGTACTCTTTTTGCGCCTATAATTTATGCACTTACCAGAACCATGTAAAATTCATCCCGAATTTATTCAAGGATTGAATCTTGCTTTGGTCGATTTCATGGGGTGAGGAATTCAGTTGATCTTTAAACAAATTTAATAAACTGCGAGTTCATGTTGAATTTGCTTCAAGACCAACTCATTGTCACCCCATAAAATCAACCAAAGCAAAATTCAAATCTAATATTTCAATCAACATGTGCTTTTTTAATAATTGGAACTTGTGAAAGTCCATTCTGATAGTTTGTCCTGGATTCTGGAGCTTGTGCAAGTATACGTATTGGCGTAATGTAAAAAAAAATAGTCCGTCATTTAAGGACCATTATACCACATGATGGTGTACGCTGATAGTTCAATAAGCCAAATTGTGAGCCAACATATTTCAATGTAATATTTATTTTTGTTGATGAATTCATACGTTTAGATATTAATTATCTGACGCGTCATCGCGGAAGAATTATGTCTAGACGCGGTGCACAGGCTCAGCTGCGAGTCTCCGGCAGCAATATTTTTACTAGCTCGAAGTGGAGAGCCGCTGAATGTGAAGTTGCAGTAATTGAATGTCGAATTAGACATGAAACCACGAATGGCCGGGGTTGACACTGACACAAGAGGCAGAATTGTAGATGTAAGGATAATTTATAAGGTAGTACATGACTTGTCACTACCGCTAGCAACAGCTGATAATATTTTCCTGATTGAAATATTATAATAATAATAATAATAATAGAAGCTTTATCTATTCTTGATAACATATTGAGCATGAAGCTCATCTTACATATGGTCAAGAACCGTATGTAATTAATCGTGTTTGGTTGCTTGAACAATTTCTTGTGTAGCTTCAATAAAAATGTTAAATCTCATGCAAGTAGTATCTTCTTTCTTTAAAAAAATGTCAATAGTAACCTCCCTTCGCAAAATCTGAAAATATGTATTCATACGCACATGCAATGTAAATCTTGTCAATTTCATCGGCAAATAAAACAGTAACATTTGGTAGTTGCATCGAGTCCAACTTGAGTAGAAATTTAGATATTAAGACTTATCTAGTGTAAAGAAGAGGAGGCTGAGTTTGAGGTAGAGGATTTCAGTAAAAGACTGTTAGCTTGTAAGTAAATAACTCGTTATACTAGTATATGTAATGTACGTTATGTAAGTCCAATTGCAAGGTATTACAAGTGAAAACGTTTAATTCCTGGGTTATACGGCCAACACATAACATCATTTGCAATGTATGAATGTACATATTCTACTCACAGATAGTTTTATAAGGACATCCACTAAAATAGATTTGTGAGCTGTGTGTCAAGGGGTAGTGATGCGTCGAATGATTTGGGGGATGGGGTGTCTTTCTTAGATAAGGTACACTTATTTTTCATTGAAACATTTTACTTGCACATTGCAAAGGGGATTATACACAAGTTATTCACATTGATGTACTCTTTTGTCTTAATGGCGTGTATATGATGTGAAACACATTATTACTTCATCATACTATACGAGATATGTTTTTAGATTTAAGATGTCACCATCGATCCATGGAGTACAGTCTCTAAAAGTGTATAAAAGATGAAAAACAACTTCGAATACTTCGGTCTGTTAGACATTTAAGTATATGCCGTGCATGTGACTCCACAACGAACACGGTGGATGTAAGGAGTATTAATATGCACTTGGCAGCGCTAGAATTCTTAGTGTCTCTACTACTGCTTCTATTTAAAACAATGATACTCTGCACATTGTATTTTGTATGTGTTATGTAATGTTGGGACAAAAGGCCCAGAGTTTGAATAAAATCCTGAATCTTGAAAGTCACTCAACACATAATGATACTGTAACACATTTCACACATACCTGACCACATTTTGCAATCGTTATATTATTGAAAAACAAGTTAAAGTATATTTTTTGAATATACCAAAAAAAATTAATGAAAACGATGTGTTTTATAAGTCACTATTACTTACATATTTGTTCTTGATAAACTGTTTCATCCTTCCTGACAGATAAACACGACTAATTTTCGACTGGACCTTACCTGTTGTAAATTGTGTTTGTGTCGATCCATTTTTTCTCTGGAGACACCTGCGGCATTTTTACACTTCGGAAAGTTACGTTTATACATTAGCTTAAATATGTTTACTATGCTAATCAAACTTCAAAGCAATGTCACAGCAATAAAGGAATACGAAGTCGTTCCTGCTGCTTTGTAGTTATTTATTACCCCGAAGCATGAGACACGTATACATGAATATGAGGTAAAGGGAAAAACAAGAAATAAGTGAACTAAGTAACAGTCGTTTAAGGGTTATTCATGAAATGTACGTCTGCATTTTTATTTTGCAGTTTACACAACAAATAACAAACAATGTAAGATAACTTCTGAAAATGTATTAACAAGTCTGCAGATAAGGGGTGCTTATCACCTGTAGCAGCACCTCCCTTAGACCTGATGGAGAATAGCCGATAAGCTATTGACCCCGTAATGCTGAAGAGCAGAGAGCTAAAAGGCAGTTTTTAGGTGTTTGTAAGGTCCCGATTCCTAGCAATAGCTAAATCTGTATTGAAGCGCTCAAGTGATCAAGCATTTAAAATTGCAGCAATCTTTTGAACAGAACGCTAGAATTGTTTTTTCTAAGGATGAGTGTCTATAAGGCCCTTTTTTGGGCCCCGGTATGTTCAAAGATGTCCTATGTTATTACTTGCGCAAAAACTAAGGCAAATGTTTGACCGAAAGTGGGTTTTGGGGGTACCAAAAGGGGTACGGTAAATCATAAAGCATGCAACTTAGCAGATATATTAGTTATATGGTAATATTTAATTTGTGAAAGTTTCCTACTTATCCCACAATGCCTTTTTACTTAAAAATCACGTTTTCCTGTGTTTTTGAATACAAGGAATAAATTGCATCACCTTGCTCAAAACCAAATATTTTCTTACAATACCAATATTTTGATTAACAAAAGATAGAGAGGTATTTGGAATTGCCAAGTTTGTGCTGTGCGCAGAAGTCACACTTCAGTATAAAACAAAAGGAAAGTGTGTAGAGATTATGCATTTTTATGAAAGTGATCTCAAATGAGTAAAGATAAATTAGGACGGACATTTCTCTCCAGTCCATCATCTATGTTATGGTCGTCCTCTATATACTTATTACTCCGTATAATAAACAACAAACTCCTTATATGCAATTAGCTGCTCGACCTTTAGGAACGACGGAGTCGGCGTTTAATTCAAACCGTTGTTTTATGCACATATATATATATCATACGTGTAACCCACACTCGACAATCTCCCCTTCTCAGACCATGTTTATCTAAATAAACCAAGCCTGCCACCCAACCTGAAAACCAATTTAAGGAAGACAGGAGGTGTACCAGCCCAATACTTCAGGTTTAGCTTCCTGGGATTTCTAAACATGGAGTATAAACACGATCTTCATACATTCAGGAGTTACCCCTATACAAGCTATTATTTCCCTTATATTACAATGAATTATGCTGAATTTAAACGGTCAGTTCCTGAGCTGAACGAAAGCTAGAATGCCTAACAAACTAACCCATCACGTCTTACGCTTCCGAAACAATCTCATTGGTCGGCTATAAATCGCACGTGCTTCTCAACCTATACGATTGCCACGTACCTACAGGACAAATGATTCCCGCTATTCTACGAACCGCGGGAAATTTAAATTACCATCCGCTGCAGGTTGGATAGGGAGTTACAACCGGAGAGCTAGGGAACATTTAAAGGAGGGGTATAGGAACAGTATGGGGATACAGGCACACTTTGTTAGGTGGGTCGGTTACGGGGGTGAGGGATTTGAGGCCAACCCGTGCCACCTGGGTGGCACTGATGGGCATACTGGGGATCCTGTCAGACATTGTTATAACCTAATATTAGCAACCTTCGATTATTTTTGGTATGTTATGTTACTAAAGCATGCTAGGATACAATATATGTAGGGAGATTTTAAAGGCACATTTCATTACTTTGAAAGGTAAATACTTGTAAAAGATTGCACCATGAGTTACACGAGTAATATTCCGTATTTGTCTCGTTTTCAACGACCCAGTTCTCGGTATACCATAGCGTTACTTGTCGATTTTTTTTTTTATCTTACAATAATCTCTTCCAAAAAATTAGATGTACATTTTCAATGCAACAGTACACGGAAAAATTGATTGACTTTGAAGTCGGGTGTCGCTTCTTTGAAATCTTCAAAGGACAGGTATCAGCCTAGCGATTGGTCAGATTTTTTTTTTACCTGAGACTTATACATTGTAGCTAGCCATGTGCCTTTAATTTTGTCATGACATAGTCCAGGGGTGCATAGAGCGTAAGTGAGCGTAACCCCATGAGCGGGAAGAGTATCAGCGAGCGAAGCATTTTCCCGACTGCTTTTATATCAAAAGGCGCAGACTTAAAGCCATGTTACTAATATTTTCATACATAAGCGATTTCACGAGATGTCATGAGAGCAGAATCCAACAAATGATGACTATGTGTAAGAGTTAATGGGTAAGAGTTAATGTTTAACTGATCGTAATAGTAAGAAAGCGTGCCACAAATATCCTCATGTTAAAAGGGCTCATTGTAGCTTGCGTGACATTATATAATTCGTTGAATTCTAAAATCTAAGTCCTTTTTATTTTATATCTTTTACACGTTTCACACACACAAAAATCGGAAATGCGAGTTTTATCCCGATGATGAAGGTTAGCGGCACCGTACCTTTAATAGGAAAATATACGGACACCAACAAGTGCCACGTGAAGTATTTTATTCGGCAAAGCCTTTTGAGATATTTATTGGATTCATCGCGTCATTTTAAACATGCAACGCAAACTGAATACTGATCCATGATTTTGGATTGGCAAGCGATACAGGTTCTACTTAATTTGAATGACTTGTATTGTTTACACGTGGTTTTAATCAGATTGTGTTCATACTTGTGAACCAATTAAGATGGCGGAACACCGGCCTAATGGGTATATCGAGGCTTGGAACTCACAACTACATGAAGAACAGCATTACGATGTTACAGCAACTCGGTACCTTCAAACATGTACACTGTACTATATACTGTCAAAAACTTGAGTTGATATTATCAAATCCTGTTGTTACCTTCTATTTCTTACCTGTGACTTGGTACACGTGAGCTGCCGGAGGTGTGTATTTGGTTTTCTGTTATCCTACATCAGTATAGCTGTGTGTTATCGGACTTACCTGCATCTAACTATTGCCATGATTACAAATGTGTCTATAAAAACTGTATACCGTCAAAATTCCTATCAATAGATTTAATGGGAAAGAACGGCATTGAAAAAATAGTTGACCAGCCGACCGTGACCGTCACAGGTACACTTAGTTCTAGTACGTTTACGTGTTACACGTTGACAGGCGCGTCAACAGGACCTAAGGGGTACGAGTGACATTATAACGAGTGCTAATGTCACTCGTACCCTTAGGTCCTGGTGACGCAACAGAGAGAAATGCACGTGTCTTCCCCGATCGTCGTATATTACCACCCTAGCATCAACCATTCCCTCCCAACATGGACAATGTATTACAAGATATATATAACAAACTCTCGAAACTCGACACTCTGGACGTCATTATGAGTAGGCTTTAGCCATTGAAGGGAAGTTTGCGTGTATGGTAGGGCTGTAACGATACACCGCGGTGCACCGAAAACCGCGCTAAATTGCTTCGGTTCGGTTCACGGTATTTTTTTTCCGTGTTTCGGTTCGGTTCGGTTTTTAGTATTACCTGACTTCCGGAAGTTAACCATACATGTGTAATGTAAACAATTATTCTCCAGCGTCACCTTCGATGATAATAAAGATTTTGAAGGGTTTGACATGGTTGATGTGGAAATACTTCGGTGTAACATAATATGTTACTTTCCAATTGACGGCTTTGTGCCATACGCAAACAGGTAAATATCGGCGGACCGAGGCGCACATGTCGTCTGCAGGTGAGGCCGAATTGAACATTAACATTGATATGTTTTTAGCTGATTGATTTCTTCAAACTATATATCGATGATTTAATCATAAACTAGACCGTAGCTAATATATATATATACTATATGCCGACTGTGACAGTAAATATATCGAATGACGACTTGAAACCTGTAGCAAATCACATGCAATTCTTGATGAAATACCTGATAATCTCCGTGTAAATGTACAGCGTCTTATGTCATAAATGAAGTTTATAATCTCTGATATCATTTGCCAATCACATTTGCTGACAAAAATAATTTTAAAATGATCTTTCTGGTGCTTAAATCCGATTAATTAAAAGTTTCACCCTTTCTTACCTTTATTAAAACCTGTACAGGTAAATACTGAAGCAACTTTAGAATTGAAAACGTTAATGTAAACTAGAGACAATAACAAACAATTTTCATATAACTTTTATTCACATATAACATACATTTTTCAAGTTATGCACATTTGAAAACTCAGTAAATTAATCTATATTTCAATTATTAATTCAGCGGTGGTGCCCCTTTACATAGAAATCAATGTGGCAGCATTAAGGGTTAAAAAAAACTCCCGCTTCCTTTCGCTCGCCTGTTTGGCCGCATTTTGGATTCCTGTTAAGTGTCCCCGATGGAAAATCACTCTCCACTTGCCAAATATGTTTCGTAGATTTAAGTTACAAGTCAGGGAACACATCAAACATAGCGACGCATTTGAAGAGGAAGCATAACATTTCGTCATCCTGTATCGTATCAAAATGTATCGTATCGTGGGTAGATATCGTGATACGTATCGAATCGTGGCATAGGTGTATCGTTACAGCCCTAGTGTATGGAAATCAGTAAAACCGAAATTAAACCGGAACTAAATGTTCACAGTGATAAGCAAGAAGGGGTCTACTTTCACCTTACATTCCTCGAGGAAAGGCTTAGCAAGGTTGAAATTGAAAAAGATCGGGCGCGGAAAGAGTGCGAATACCAAAGGGTGAGACTAATCGAACTTCAAGTCAGGTCTAGGGACGACAATCTGCTGTTTAGTGATATCCCTGAGATTAAGTCATGGCTAAGTGTTGGAAATGATCAACAATATCAGGTTATCCAACGGCTGAAAAAACGGTCGGATGTTAAACCCGTTCCACAGTAGCGAAACCAATTACAAGAAAAGACTGCAAATTGTCCTAAACACTGTTCCTGCAAAGCTTGCTGAAAACCTCTTTTTTGTGTTAATGAGCAGTATTTTCCCGTAGTCAGTAACCGACAACGAATCATATACCCAGTGTCGAAGTGGGCTCTTAGGCGCGGCAAAGCTGCTAGAATGAAAGAAGATAAGCTGTACATTGATTGAGTTTTATACAACCCACCTCCATATGATCCTACTCGAAATAACACTCCAGATCTCAGGATCAAGGATGCTCTAGTCAGCCATCCGGGGACACTTCCACGACGGGCCCAAGCGCCCCCTGGTGGATATCAGCTTGATAGCGATTCAGCGACACCTGGTGGATTCACGCAACCCTCGTCTATACTGAATGTTATAAACGGGAGCTGTGCACGGTAAAGAATTAATTCGGAAGCTTCAGTTTCGTATTTTTTAACCGGAAATGAAGTATGTGAAAGTGAAAGTAGGATTTAATGCCACCAAATAAACATTATTTTAAAAGGTTAAGCATAATAAAGTAGATGGGGGTAAGTGGTGGAGAAAGGGATGTTCCTATGTATTTCATAACTGAAGGAAAACGATCCTACTGCATGTATAACTTTAGTCATTAAAATGTTTTATCAAGATTTTCTTCATGGATTTCCACTAAATGTTTTAAAAGTAATTTGATAAAATTGCATTATTACCCGTACAAATTCACAGACAGGTTATGGACATTTATTAATTGCTTCAGTCTGGTTATAAACTTGTATTAACTATAACAAACATATTAGGAACATTTATTAATTGTTTCAGGCTGTGTATCAGACATATAGGACTGGTCATATACCTGTATTTATTATCACAGACAGGCTATGGATCTTTAATAATATCGCTTCAGATAAAATTGTTTTAACTATCACAGACATTAAGGAACATATACTTTACATAATATGTATTTGTAATTCTATGTTCTATCAATATATATTCATGTAAGAAACATTAATGCATTGTTTCGTTATAAACTTGTATTTACTTGTACTATCACAGACAAGAAGTAATATTTCATTATTTAATACATATATACAGATAAGTGATATTTTATCAATAGGTGCATGTTCTTTAAAGTCTTTGAGATATTGATTACTAGATATATTTTGTAGAGATGAAGATACAATTGTATTTTGTGACCTAAAAGGCATTTCACACAAGCAAGATACATGCTAACAGCATACACTTTATTACCATTCAAATATAAGATATCATGGTAAAACAGATATTTATATAATGAGAAAATAAATAAATAAATAAGTAAAACTATTCTCCATTCAACCCCCTCTCCCCAAAAACAACAATAGCAATATATAGTAGTATAGGAACCTCTCTGTAGTAAGTAACTGCATGTGTTATATCAGCTGTCTGTGATAGTAAATACATGTGTAATACCTGTCTGTGATAGTATATGCATGTGCAATACCTGTCTGTAGTAGTACATGTGTAATATCTGTCTGTGATAGTAAATAGAATGTGTAATACCTGTCTGTGATAGTATATACATGTGTAATACCTGTCTGTGATAATATATACATGTGTAATATCTGGCTGTGATAGTAAATAGAATGTGTAATCCCTGTCTGTGATAGTATATACATGTGTGATACCTGTCTGTGATAGTATATACATGTGTAATACCTGTCTGTGGTAGTAAATACATGTTTAATACCTATCTGTGATAGTATATGCATGTGTAATACCTGTCTGTAATAGTAAATGTGTAATACCTGTCTGTGATAGTAAATACATGTGTAATATATATCTGTGATAATATATACATGTGTAATACCTGGCTGTTGTTGTGTAGATATTGCTGAGCATCAAAATTTGGAAACACTTTTGTAAGGATTTTCCCAGGAGACTGGTCCTAACTCAGTCTACATGGTATGTTTTCCGGTAAAGAGGAAAATAAGTCATTTCATCTTCAAAAACCTACTCTTCCTGAATGACTGCGCAAATTGTAGCATATCTCAGGTCTGAAAAAAAACTGAGGCAAAGCAGTCACTGGGCCGAGCATTTGGGTACCAATAGAGGAAGTTTGGGTGTAAAGATAATTAAGATCCCCCACCATGCAACCATCTGAATACATTCATGCTTACATGATTGGCTCCAGGGTCCTGCCCTGCAACAAGGGGCTTATAGTCCCCACATTTTACATGAAATCAGTAAAGATCCCATCCATATGCTGCTGGGCATGCAGAGGAAAAACACTCATGATACCAAGATAGTCCTTAATGGAGCCCACCCCACCCCTGAGGACTTACTCCTTCAGTCATAACATGGAAATTGTTGAGATCCCCAAGCTGATATTTCTTGTATGGTAAGAGGTAATCAACAACTTTTAATGAAAAACAAAATTCCAGGTGAGCTATTAATAATTAATGTGCCTGTGCTTCTTGTTCTAGAGAGGCCACAATAAGGGAACATAATTGGGAAACACCAGCACAAGCAAACAATATGATGTTATTTCCTGTGCATGCAATCAATATGAACCAATCAGACAGCTATTATAAAGATGAGGTACCTTACCTACAGAGAATATGGACCCGACATATACCTCATGTATATGTTCATGCATACTTGATGTATATATGTAATCTGATGTATAGAAGGTGTATACCTGATGTATCATATGGGAGGTGTGTATACCTGATCTATAGAAGGTGTGTAACTGATCTATAGGAGGTGTATACCTGATGTATAGTTGATATCTGACTTATAGGAGCTGTCGTGGATGTATAGGTAATGTATGATGGGGTTTATATTTGTAGTAGAGAAGGTGTATATATATTTGATTTATAGAAGGTGTTTACCTGATATATATGAGGTGTATATATTAAGGTTTTTTTTATCAATTGTCGCCCATTTACTCCTAGGGAGGGGATACATTTTGTTATAGTTTATGAAAATATGACTTTTCAAGATATATTTTATTCATTTTCAGTAGTAACAAATTCATACTTGGTTTGAGTTGTCATCATGTGCACACTAAGGGCCTGAGGGGCAGAGCCAAAAGGGGTCAAAATAGCTAAAACAATAATTGTCTACTTCAGATCCAATAGATACCTAACCCCCGGGCCTGGAAAATTATCCCAAGCAGGCACTTTCTTTGAGGAAGCACTGGATAAAGTCAGAGTGTAACCAGCCCAAGAGAAATCAAGATATTGTGCATCAGTGCATTAAACAGATTTTCTATTTATAATGACCAATTGACCTTTGACAACTGGACCTGAAAAGTTATCCCAAGCAGGCACTTTCTTCCAGGAAGAATCTAAGTGTAATCAGTCCAACAGAACCCGAAATACAGTGCACAAACTGATGTTCTATTTATAGTAACATTAACCTTGAACTTTGACATCGATGCCTCAAAAGCTACAATTTGTATCCTAAGCAAATACTTTCTAAAGTAACAATGACCTTAACCTTTGACCACCAAAGCACCAAACCAGTCACTTTCTCCGAGGTAGCACTTGATAAAGCCTGAGTGTAATCATACCAACAGAATTCGACATATTGTGCCTAAACTAATTTTCTATTCATGGTAACAGTGACCTTGACCTTTGACCGCCGGGCATGAAAAGCTATTCAAAGCAAGCACTTTCTTGAAACAAGAGGCCCAGAGGGCCTATATCGCTCACCTGGAAATGTTAGTAAAACTGAAGTTGGAATAGCTAGATGTTGCTGGTAGTGTACATGTATTAAATGATTAGTCAGCGGTTATATTTATATGCAATTGGACAAAATCCTGTCATTCCTACAGGAAAAAAAAAGAATTTTGAAGAACTTGCTATGTTTCCCTTATTGGGTCCCGCCCCTCTGCCTTAAGAAGGTTAGACCCACCTTTGATACAAAACCAGGTCGCCTTTACCAAATGATGCTTAAGACCAAATATGGACAAAATCCTGATATTCCTACAGAATTGTTTATGTTGAAACTTGCCGACTGGTCAGAGCATTTGGTAAACCTACCTCCCCTAATTAACAGGGTTGGGGCAGCCGGCTCGCAGTAATCATATAAAGATGGGTTTGGCAACCCCACCATTGACCAATGTGGCGTTTTTTTGTTAACCCCACATTGGCTTTTTATGATATGTATTCAAGAATTAAAAGTTCCATGTACATTATATGTATGTATTTTTATGCTATGTTTCTAATTCGGAAAATTTCCTCAAATTTAATAAATAAATACTTAGTCAACCTCTTTGAGGGTGGCCTTTTTCATTCACAGTCCGTATTGTGTCGTTTCTTGTAATAGTGAGTAGATGCATAAATATATATATAAACATTATTACCGGTTAGCTTGTAAAAATAATAATAATGATAATAATAAGAAACGGAGCAAAACAATATGTCCCTAAACAAAGTTTGGGGACCTAATAACAAGAATTCAACGGAATTATATGTCTCGACTTTCCCCTCTTTGACGATCAACAGCAATTTGTTTGAGAATCAGAGCAAAATACAAAAACCTAACATTCGTGATGTCTTTACTTTACTGATGTTCACAAATTTTTCAAATTTTCAAATTCAAATCAAATTGGAATTGAAATCAGAAAATGCTTATTCTATTGTCAAAACTTTTGAATATATCAAAGTTAATAGATTTTAAATAATGGAAAGTTTAAATGATTTTTTTTAATAACTAAAATATTTAGAAAATAATTCTCAGATCATGTCCAGCATCTGAAGCAGGTATTAAAATGCACTACAGATGATGAATCAATTATCATCTAATTTTATTGATGTAGAACTTACCAGTTTTTGAAAACTTAGCTTAACCTAAAAACGAACAACTTAACAAAGATGTGGATGCTGAAATAGAAACTGAACCAATATATCAAGGCGATATTCAGCATCCGAAGCAATCAACTTAATAATAATGAGGAAACTGACAAAGTTGCTGGACTTAACAAACTAGGAACAAAACAGCACCTAATGCTTGCAATAAGATGTACTGCTGAGGATGTACCACTGGTTTAAGTTTAGTAGGTGTAGGACTACGTGTATGACTTAAAACTCCACACAAAGCTAAACGTAAAAACGCGACATTTATGAGGATGCTTTAATATAGTAACTGGACCAGGAAATGTAGGCCTTTTTCATTGTCTAATGCATGGACGGCAGTGAAGCAGCTAAGATGTAAACTGTGATCTACGTTTGGTTGGTGAATTTGGATAGATTACGACAAACATGTGTGATACTTAACTGCTTGACTGTTGTGCTGATTTTGACTGCTTTGCATTGGCATTTGTACAAATACTGCAAATATTCTTAATATAGTGTTGTATAATATCAAGGTTTTGTATAGTGTGGTTAGTCAATGTAAATATATGTAATACATTGCGAGATTTGACTTCTAAACTCGCATTGATATGCAGTGATAAATATTTGTATTGTCATTTTATGATAAAAAGTATTTAATAATGATTGTATTACTGTAAATTCATTAATTAATCCTTACTTTATGGTGCTGCTATTGATTGCTACTATTGATTGATTGCTTTTACTTTATGTTGACTATTTTAAAAAAATACGAAATTTTCACATGTATGCAAATTATTTTATTTTATTAATTTTATACTAAAAATTATCTTTTTATTCGATATATTTACGAAAATATACTTAAGTTTTGATAGATAACATGAACATAAAAGCTTCTGATCACACAGGTAGGTTCACTTAACTGTGTGACCTGTGGGGTTAGTGTGGAACTGACTATAATTGGTTTGCTTTTTCTTTTCCTAAATCAACACTTTTTTTCGTTCTCCAAAACGTAGGGGAAACGAGAACACCCCCTAGTGGGGTTGAGCGCATGTGATAATTGTTTGTATCATCTATATACTACTTTATACCGATAGCATGATAAATTCATTATCATTGGTTGTCAGTATGAGAAGAAGTTAAGAACGACTTGAAACCCAAAACGCAAACTTGTTCAAGGCATTGCCATAACGAACACTTGTATCAAGTTTCATGAAATTTCGTTGAGGAATGAAGTCGGTAGAGCGATGATAAAGAATGTAACATACGTAAGGGCGGAATCCTATATCCCCTCGAACTTTCGTTGCGAGGGGAAAATGAAGGTCTTTTTCTGTGTCCATATGTCTATATTATGCAAGGTGACCTAGATAATCCAATTATTTGACACGTGGTGCACAACAAGCTGGATTTATTTTATATACAACTAAAACAAGAATAACGGTTCACCTATTTATTACTACAGTATTTATATAATTATGTACAAGCAAGAAACTTGAGACATATGTGTATAATTATTAAACAAATTCAAACAACATTGTGGCATATCAGGGGCTTTTTAGAAGCTAGACTCTGTGATACACAGAGAAGCCTGAGAATTGAGAACGTGCTTGATTCCGAAAACAACTTAAAGGAGTAGCTATATTCTGCCGGACTCCAGAGAAGCAACTAGACTCTAAGCAACCTCGGAGAAGCTGAGGAAAAGAACATTTGACTCTGAAGCGATTTAAGAGCAGCCGAGACTAGCTATACTCTGAGCGATTCAAGAGCAGCTAAATCCAATGATATAGTAAAAGAATGCTCTAAATAAAGGATTGGGGGTAACATTCCCCAAGAATCAAAAGCCTAAAATAGAAAACTCCGAAGCGATTTATGAGAAAACAATTAAGCGATTTAAAAGAGGTAAGACTAGCCATGCCCTTGAGCGATTTAAGATTGAGACTCTTACGCGATTTAAGAGAAGACAAACTTGACTATGGAGCGACTCCAGAGAAGTAAGTCCGAATTAAAAACCTTGAACGAATCAAACTAGACTGAAATTAAGTATGATGTCGATCCGGAGGTTACTTCACTAGGAGCGATTCCAAGGAAATTGACATAGTAATTGATTCATTGCATTGATAAAAGTTCAAAGATAAAGCACCCCAGCACTAAGGAATAAAGTAACCCTATGAATGACAATTAAAGTCACTAAAAAGTGAGTAACCCACCTTAAAGAACACATATTGCGTAAAATTTATNAGTAAAATTTATTGTACACAGCAAACATATTATTAAAGACCATATGAATATAATGTGAAAAAAACACCTTCTGTTGATCAATACTTAAATGAACAAATGCCTGAAACAAAGTGTACAGCCCAATCAGAAACTTATATTCGAGTACAAGTATAACCACATCAGACAGGAGCTGATGGGGATGGTGGGTGGGTACGCAAAATACAAACAGTGCAAAATCCGCCAAAGCGATGAATAGAGGGGATGCTGTTATTGCATACACCCCTCGATATCCAGGGGTTACGCTCACTTTCGCTCTCTCCACCCCTGGATTGCAAAATTGAAAGCTCGGTGTGCGCCACCTTGTTGATGAGACAAGAAGACTAGTTCGATCCTTTGTACATCAAAAGAATCTCGCGGTCAAGTAACGGTAAATATTGACAGGCTATGCAGTCGGGCGTCCCTCCTTTTCTAATCTTCAAAGGACAGTTATCAGCGTAGCGATTGGTAAGTGTTTTTTTACCTGAGACCAATCAAACAGCTATCTTCGTGCCTTCAATTTTGCTATGACATATTCCAGGGGTGCAGAGAGCGAAAGTGAGCGTAACCCCTGGATATCGAGGTTGCTCTAGGGGATAATAGCTGATTGGTCAGTTAAAATGACCCCTGTGAATAGGGTCATCACTGACACGAAACTAGCATAAGTAAACAAACAAAACCATTAAAACAAATAAACATGTAGAAGCATTCAAAGTTGTACATAAACTATAATTTAACATTAAAATGCCGAATTATCATGTAAACATTATTCACGACAATTTTGAATTGTATGCTACTTAAATGGAGCTCATTATATGATATAATTGCAAAAGCCCAGCTTGGTTTTCGTCCTGGACTAAGAAATGGTGATGCTATGTTTGCGCTGCACTCTGCCATTACCAAAACATAAACAACAAACGTTTGTATTGTGGATTTTTGAAAGGCATTCGACCATATTGATATTGTAAATTTGTGGTTTAAACTCTCCAAGATAGGAATAAGGGGGGAGCGGATCAGTTTGATTAAGTCAATAATCCTCAAGGATACCAGTCCGCAATTTGATAACGACATCGGCCAGGAAGAAATTCTGTCTCCATGTATTGTTTTATGTACATTGTATGTTTATTTTTCAAATAGTTGTTCATGTTTCATTGTATTCTTTGTTTGGTTCTACGATTTTTAGAACTTTAGGACTTCACTGTGGCTTGCTGGAAAATATAATTGGGACCTAACAGTTGTCATTTTTCGATTATGCCCCTCATTCTTCTCGTCGAATGTGTCTGGAGCAGTCAATGAATGTTTAAAAGGATAACGGTTTAGATCTATGGCGATATCACCAATTCAAGCTAATTGGTATCAAAATACTTATTGCCTAATTAGTATAATGGTATTAGTTAAAAGTAACGAAAATTAAATGGCGCCCGGTACAGCCAAATGTGTTATATTATAATTATACACCGAGAGCCACGTGGCCTGATGTCTCTTATTTTGCGCTGATGTCTGGAATGATATTGCATGTTATTACACAGCAGGTCATACAGTTGTTGTAGACCAGTTTAGACATAAGGCAACACACTGACAGTCTATACCTACTTTGGTAGATCAGATCCGACTCTAGACTCCTGTTAATCGATGGCACCACTGTATCGGTAGTAATACTGGTGTTCTTATTTTTGAGCCGAAAGCCGAGCGTTACTGGGACACTTTAAAGGTTAACCATAATGAAATGAGATCTTATTGTAGCGGCGGACGTGACAAAGGTCCCTAAAACTATCTCCGATGTCGTAAATGATGCTAACGGAAGTCATTGTAATGACTGCAATGCCTAATTCACTTGTATGTCAAATTAGCCCAATCAGAAAAACACTAAAACCTCGTACAAAATTTTAATGGAATCCGAAACGTAGTTTTAAAGAAAATGTGTGGACAATTTCACGTAAATAACCTCTGCAATATTAATTCATTTTTTTTTCATTCAGAATGGCTCACTGAATAAGTATCTGTAAAAATAGAAAATTCTTATCGTTTTGCCAGTTTTTTTATATTCATGAAATCCTCAGCTAAAAAGTTCCAGTCGCTAGGATTACACTAGGAAATGTATTGTGTATGATGTACCTGGAACACGGTCTGAGATATTGTCCTCGCCAACAGTACAATCCGGAATCGGTATCGCGAACGTACGCTGCCAGCATGGTAAACCCACTAGCACGGATACTCAGTATAACCCATTTCACCATGGTATAGAAATCTAAAATTCGTTTTAAAAAACCCTCGCGTGGATCATTTTTATGCGGTTTATCAATATGTGTAATTTTCCCCACAGTATCTATAATGTTTTTAGGATAACGTTTCTTGGCCAAATCCTTTACATTGTCAGAGTCTGAAGCAATGAACAAGTCGTATTCCTCTTTGTTTAAACTGTCAAAATATTTCCACAGAATGTCCAATGGCACTTCTGGTCTCCTTAAGTCTCCTGGCATGTTCGGGTTACCCCCAACACGTACATGAGCACACGCTATCCTCGGTCGGGATCGCTGAGTTCGATACTGTTGATTTAATGCACGCACAAGGAAAGGATGTGGGCTTAAACAATAAATGAAACAGCTGCTTGTAAATATCGGCATAGTGTAGGTTTTGTAATCCATGGGAGTTCACTTCCAACACTTGGTTTCTTTTTCTAAAATTCCTCGTAAAATCCCAGTTCGTACGAATGAAGTTTACATCATGTGAAAAGTAAGTACTGATGTCTTTACTTCCGGTCATGTAGGTCTCCATTTTGCCAGGACCGTATTCGAGTAAATTATAAAACGTAGAGCTTCTATTTCGAAGCAAAGATGAATTATATATCCAGTTGAAGCTAGCAGGGATAAGATAATCTTGAAGGGGCCATGGATTGTCGAAATTGAGGAGGAAATGCTGTTTTGTAAGGAGGGATATTGTAAAGGCAGACAATATACCTGACATTCTGTCAGACCAACCACCACAAAGACCTTTCCTGAACTTGCTGCAGTCATACTCAATGTATTCCTGTCCTGGGTCACTATGCGTTGTTTTCATGGATTTTTCAAGAAGATTTCCAGCAGAAATGTTGTCTTCTCATTAACAAAACCCTACAAACATGTGTTCTTCACCTTGTCTATGTGCGTAGAATGACCAATGTTTTGTATCACATAGACACAGACAGTAATAGACAAGGCAAGGAAGACCAGAGGAAAGGTTCTGCACTCCGCAATACCCTGGTTCGAAATAAAAGATACAATGTATATAGACTAGCAAAACAAATACTGTCAAAATTGAATTACAGTAAAACCTCGATCTAATGCCCCTCCTTTTTTGTCACCTAGACTACCGCCAACTTGATTCAATGTCCAATTTTTCTTTCTTCTGAAGGGTTTCAATACAATTTTCCTTCAATTCATCGCCAAACCCCTTATAATGCCAAAAGTTCTTGACAAATCGTAGCAGTACAAAGAGGTTCCACTCTATTTTTGTGATTTATAAATTTGTTGCAAATTGTTTGTGGTCTATAAATTCTTACTGTAAGAAGATTTGTCATTTTTTGAAATGGGTGTAAAAGACCACTATGTTTATGGCGGTGATCTATTTCATTGAAAATATACTAAGCATTGCACGTGTTAAGTTTCATCGTATTACCTATGCACCGGCAGAAACCTGTACATATTACTTAAGTTCTTCCTGAAAATATCATTTCAAGGTAATATTTAACGAATTGTAATATCAAATTTATATTATTTAATGTGTTTTTGACAATAACATCTATCTACACAATGAACCTTGCATTATTGTCAAGTGCTTTCAGACATTGATTTTTTTAGTTTTTTTAGTTATGTTTTTCAGAGAAAATTTGTAAAGGGATTTGTTTTAAAGAATGTTAACTTCATTGTTGTCTAAAATTACATTATAGCTATACTTTTTATTAAATGACACAACATTATGTTTTTCAAATATATCGAAATATAAATTGATGCAAGCTACATTGTCTGTTCCATCGGTCTGTTTACAACTCTAGACGTTTAAAGAAAGATCTACAATTGAGCACTGTTATCATGTACAGTCGTGAAATTGAAGTTGTTTTTATTAACATGTACATGTAATTACATCGTACCCCTACACAGTGTAATATGCTGTAGTCACCTAAAATTTCATAAAAAGTCATGTTCAATGACAACAATTAAAATTCGGAACTTATATAATGTTATTTGTATATATTGAACTTGTTCATTGGCTATACAAAAACACATAGCCAGGTTAACGTAGTCAAAAATAAGGCATTAAGGCTGATGTCTTCATAAAAATAGCTCACTGGACTTATAACATGTCAATCTCTTTTGCGATCCAACTGAGTCCGGAGAAATGTTAATAATTTTAAGTTTATTTAAATACCTAGGTCATGAGGAGCTTTATTTCTCTTCTACTAACTCAAATAACGATAGATGTTGCCATGCGAAACCACTAAAGTCATAGAAAAATCCACTGGTAATACATTTTAGCAATTAATAAATAAGTAAACAAAGGCAAAGTAACCTTGATCGATAAATGAACTTTAGATGATGTGCCATTTGATAACATTCTGAGACTATATGAAAGCGCTAGACATGTTATAAACATTGAACAAGTCTAGCTCTTTTATAAAAACATTGAATGTTAAGAAAGGACATTNTGTATGTTTTTCAGAGAAAATTTGTAAAGGGATTTGTTTTAAAGAATGTTAACTTCATTGTTGTCTAAAATTACATTATAGCTATACTTTTTATTAAATGACACAACATTATGTTTTTCAAATATATCGAAATATAAATTGATGCAAGCTACATTGTCTGTTCCATCGGTCTGTTTACAACTCTAGACGTTTAAAGAAAGATCTACAATTGAGCACTGTTATCATGTACAGTCGTGAAATTGAAGTTGTTTTTATTAACATGTACATGTAATTACATCGTACCCCTACACAGTGTAATATGCTGTAGTCACCTAAAATTTCATAAAAAGTCATGTTCAATGACAACAATTAAAATTCGGAACTTATACAATGTTATTTGTATATATTGAACTTGTTCATTGGCTATACAAAAACACATAGCCAGGTTAACGTAGTCAAAAATAAGGCATTAAGGCTGATGTCTTCATAAAAATAGCTCACTGGACTTATAACATGTCAATCTCTTTTGCGATCCAACTGAGTCCGGAGAAATGTTAATAATTTTAAGTTTATTTAAATACCTAGGTCATGAGGAGCTTTATTTCTCTTCTACTAACTCAAATAACGATAGATGTTGCCATGCGAAACCACTAAAGTCATAGAAAAATCCACTGGTAATACATTTTAGCAATTAATAAATAAGAAAACAAAGGCAAAGTAACCTTGATCGATAAATGAACTTTAGATGATGTGCCATTTGATAACATTCTGAGACTATATGAAAGCGCTAGACATGTTTTAAACATTGAACAAGTCTAGCTCTTTTATGAAAACATTGAATGTTAAGAAAGGACATTTTATATGAAGTTTCAGTAGTTTTTATGGTCAAAGGTCTATGGTTTTACACATATATATACCGGTAAAATATGTTACGCGGACGTTTTACTATGACGTTTGTAGTTTCCCATAGCAACAATCATCTTTTTGTGAGACAGTTGGCTATTGATGATAAGTTTAATATGTAAAAGTACATTCAAATATATTTAACTGTCATCACCATATATAGCCATCACATTGTACAGTGTGACCACTACACCATATATAACCATCAAATTGGAAAGTGTGACCACTACACCATATATAGCCATCACATTGTACAGTGTGACCCCTACACCATATATAGCCATCACATTGTACAGTGTGACCACTACACCATATATAACCATCA
>NW_018406415.1:445649-448257 GCF_002113885.1 Mizuhopecten yessoensis
TTGATTCAATGTCCAATTTTTCTTTCTTCTGAAGGGTTTCAATACAATTTTCCTTCAATTCATCGCCAAACCCCTTATAATGCCAAAAGTTCTTGACAAATCGTAGCAGTACAAAGAGGTTCCACTCTATTTTTGTGATTTATAAATTTGTTGCAAATTGTTTGTGGTCTATAAATTCTTACTGTAAGAAGATTTGTCATTTTTTGAAATGGGTGTAAAAGACCACTATGTTTATGGCGGTGATCTATTTCATTGAAAATATACTAAGCATTGCACGTGTTAAGTTTCATCGTATTACCTATGCACCGGCAGAAACCTGTACATATTACTTAAGTTCTTCCTGAAAATATCATTTCAAGGTAATATTTAACGAATTGTAATATCAAATTTATATTATTTAATGTGTTTTTGACAATAACATCTATCTACACAATGAACCTTGCATTATTGTCAAGTGCTTTCAGACATTGATTTTTTTAGTTTTTTTAGTTATGTTTTTCAGAGAAAATTTGTAAAGGGATTTGTTTTAAAGAATGTTAACTTCATTGTTGTCTAAAATTACATTATAGCTATACTTTTTATTAAATGACACAACATTATGTTTTTCAAATATATCGAAATATAAATTGATGCAAGCTACATTGTCTGTTCCATCGGTCTGTTTACAACTCTAGACGTTTAAAGAAAGATCTACAATTGAGCACTGTTATCATGTACAGTCGTGAAATTGAAGTTGTTTTTATTAACATGTACATGTAATTACATCGTACCCCTACACAGTGTAATATGCTGTAGTCACCTAAAATTTCATAAAAAGTCATGTTCAATGACAACAATTAAAATTCGGAACTTATATAATGTTATTTGTATATATTGAACTTGTTCATTGGCTATACAAAAACACATAGCCAGGTTAACGTAGTCAAAAATAAGGCATTAAGGCTGATGTCTTCATAAAAATAGCTCACTGGACTTATAACATGTCAATCTCTTTTGCGATCCAACTGAGTCCGGAGAAATGTTAATAATTTTAAGTTTATTTAAATACCTAGGTCATGAGGAGCTTTATTTCTCTTCTACTAACTCAAATAACGATAGATGTTGCCATGCGAAACCACTAAAGTCATAGAAAAATCCACTGGTAATACATTTTAGCAATTAATAAATAAGTAAACAAAGGCAAAGTAACCTTGATCGATAAATGAACTTTAGATGATGTGCCATTTGATAACATTCTGAGACTATATGAAAGCGCTAGACATGTTATAAACATTGAACAAGTCTAGCTCTTTTATAAAAACATTGAATGTTAAGAAAGGACATTTTATATGAAGTTTCAGTAGTTTTTATGGTCAAAGGTCTATGGTTTTACACATATATATACCGGTAAAATATGTTACGCGGACGTTTTACTATGACTTATGTAGTTTCCCATGGCAACAATCATCTTTTTGTGAGACCGGTATACCTCTCCACACATAGTTAAAGAGAAATAAAGCCCCGCATAACCTAGGTATATAAGTAATCTTCAAATAACATGTCATTTCGTAACATTCAATTGGGTCGCTTACGAGATTGACATGTTATAAATCTGATGAGCAGCTTTTAACATTGCATCAGCCTTAACGTCGTATTGTGACTTCGTTGACCTGGTTATGTACCTTTTTAATAGCTCATTTACAAGTTCAATATATTTAAAATACATATATATATTCCGATTTTTTAATATGACTATTAATTCTTTTAGGAGGCTTGTTGAACCTTAAGTACTAGGTATGGAGGTACCACTATCAACATAATGGCGACACCTAGAACATGTTTATGCCTATTTCATTGCTTTCGTTAGTCGTGTCAATCAAGAGCGACCATGTGAAACAAGTTTGATCAACCCAAATGACACATTCAAGAGAAATATTGGAACCAGTGAAGGGGAATGTGTTGGGATTAAAAAATTGACCACCCTTAAATAAGCTATACACAAATGTTCATTTATATATATATATATATATATTTCTGTAAATGTATAATCTCGTGCATTGTCTGGGTCCGACACCAAATCAGCGAGCCAGGAAATAGCAACCATCAAAACTATAAAACCATTTCAATTTCCCAATAAATTTTAAAAGTCGCGATAAAGGATCAAACAGTTGGCTATTGATGATAAGTTTAATATGTAAAAGTACATTCAAATATATTTTACTGTCATCACCATATATAACCATCACATTGTACAGTGTGACCACTACACCATATATAACCATCACATTGCAGAGTGTGACCACTACACCATATATAACCATCACATTGGACAAGGTGACCACTACACCATATATAAGCATCACATTGGAAAGTGTGACCATTACACCATATATAACCATCACATTGGAAAGTGTGACCACTACACCAGATATAATCATCACATTGTAAAGTGTGACCACTACACCATATATAACCATCACATTGGACAAGGTGACCACTACACCATATATAACCATCACATTGGAGAGTGTGACCACTACACCATATATAACCATCACATTGGAGAGTGTGACCACTACACCATATATAACCATCACATTGGAGAGTGTGACCACTACACCATATATAA